>NC_143032.1:54567500-54867500 GCF_057628025.1 Oncorhynchus mykiss | reverse complement strand
CTGGCCTCCACAATCACCCGACCTCAACCCACTTGAGATGGTTTGGGATGAGTTGGACCGCAGAGTGAATGAAAAGCAGCCAACAAGGGCTCAGCATATGTGTGAACTCCTTCAATAGCATTCCAGGTGAAGCTGGTTGAGAGAATGCCAAGAGTGTGCAAAGCTGTCATCACAATCTAAGAATCTACAGAAGAATCTAAATTATAAAATATATTTTGATTGGTTTAACACTTCTTTGGTTACTACATGATTCCATATGTGTTATTTCGTAGTTTTGATGTCTTCACTATTATTCTACAATGTAGAAAATAGTCTAAATAAAGAAAAACCCTTGAATGAGTAGGTGTGTCCAAACTTTTGACTGGTATTGTATGTTCTTTTCTTCAGGAATGTAGTGGAGTAAAAGTAAAAGTTGTCAAAAAATATAGATACCCCAAAAAACTACTTTAGTAGTCATTTGAAGTATTTTTACTTAAGTACTTTATACCACTGTTGCAGCCCTTTCTGCTGTCCCCTCTCCTCCCCAGCCTGGGTCTTGTGACTGCAGGTCACAGGGATGGTGGTGGGGGTACGCAGAGTGCCATGCCTGGAAGGTGACTCCTGTTGCCAGTATAGGGTTTCAAACCCGAC
Source organism: Oncorhynchus mykiss (assembly GCF_057628025.1). Lineage (NCBI taxonomy): Eukaryota > Metazoa > Chordata > Actinopteri > Salmoniformes > Salmonidae > Oncorhynchus > Oncorhynchus mykiss. Next base: position 54,866,870 of record NC_143032.1, on the reverse strand, counting down.
CTACAGAGTGAGAAGCAGAGGCCATATAGCGCTGCTGCTGTCTTTGCAGACTACAGAGAGAGAGAGAGGCCAAGTCTATAAACCCCCTCGCCCCTGCCCCTCCTCTCTAGGCCTATCCTGGCCTCTGCCTGCTGCTGCCAGGGAAACTGTGGATCTGTGTCAGGAGGGAGCCTAAGGCCTCACCACTACTGACAGCCCACAAACACAGCGCACAGTTTTTGGACTCAGGGTTTCTGTCTCTAAATCTTGAGCTTTCTCTGGAGCTTATAATTACATATTGAATCCAAACTCTGACTCTTGTCACACAAGAGCCAGGCGACTAAGGTATTTTAAAATCTAAGCAGGCATTAAGGATTTACTGTTGTTGTTGTTGTGAAATAAACACTTTTATCCAGACTGGTTGGACTTTATCATGGGTTCATTCGCTCGCTTGAGATGCAGGGCTTATGTGAAATACTGAGAGTGGTTGACACACAGACATACACACACAAACACACACACAGAAACCAGGAAGGAATGATCAGAATTAGTACCTCACCTCTTTAATCCATTATCATACCAAGGAGGGGTTAAGGAGTTTCCCTGGGAGAGGAGTGTGTTTTCTGACTATCCTCTCAGTGTCTGCTTTCCTTTTCCCAGAGATCTCACTGTCCATGTGAGGCCAGACTGTGCCTCTGTGTGTCTAGACAGGACCAGAGCTGGATTGTGACATGTATGCCAGTTGTAGACGTGAGCGAGAGATGATAGTGTGATACTGCACTGGTGTGCTGTTGATGACAGATTGTATGACAAAGCTATGTGTCTGTCTCACAAACAGGGACATTCTCTAAACCCCTTTATTCTATCCAGTCTCTCTCTCTACCTCGCTCCCTCTCTGTCTCTGTCTCTTCCCAGTAGTTGCCAGCTCATGTTGGCTAAAGTTAACTCCCATGTGGGACATTTATTACCAGGCCTTTCCTTGTCAGTGCCGCCGCCTGCTTTTCAAACACATCGACTGGACTGGACCAGCCAACCAAAATACTCAGTCAACACAGCACGGCAGACAGCCTACAGTTTAAACATGCCAGCCTAAAAAAGACAGGCAGGCACGCGGGAAGGCAGGCTGGCAGGGGATACAGTAATATTAGCAACGAGCTGTGAGTCAAATATACTAGTACTTAAACAAAATGTTTTTTTTTTAAGACATCAATGGTCTCATTATAAATAATATACAAAATATCTGTAACTGAAAAAGCCTGGGATCACTGGCACCATCTAAAAATATGTTATTGTTATGGAAAGATACCACTAGAGGCTTGGATACAATTCATTTTTTCAGTACACACAGAAAATAGATCATCAAGGAGCTCAATTGGAAGAGAGAATATTTTGAGTCCTATAACTACCTCTGACAAATATAGTGTGTGTGAGAATGTGTGGGGGTGGCAGTGTTTACATATCCCACAGCACCTATCAGCAGTCTGGGCCGAGAGGGAAACCTAATCGCACTTTGACCTTGAGTATGCGTGGTACAACCCCTTTAAAACATAACTCCCCTGCCAGGCTGGTGCAGGCCATGTAAACAGTCCCTATCACACAATCCCTCCCTCCTTCCCTCCCTCCTCAAGATGAATTGCCCCAAATAGTGTTATCAGAAAACACTAAATCCAAGCCTATCTACTATTGTCATTCCTTTGACCTGAACACACTTCTAGATGGTGCCATTGATTCCTGGCTTCTGACTGTAAATCATTTTATGTTCTCAGGGGGACAGGTGTCTCCTGATATTATGGTGTTTTTATAATGCTATGGTATTCTCTTTATGGCGCCACACTGTCTATTTTGATATACTACCCACGCCTGATAAGAATCACAGAAAGGAGCTAAATGCACAAGTCGTGCTCTGTACAAGTGGGTTCTTTCTCACCTCCTTATCTGGCACAAGTGTTTTACAGGTCAGCTGCATTGAAAAGACAACCTGACTGGATTCAAGTCAGACAGGTCAGGTCAGATAGATTGTGGGAGTTTGCTGCAGTTTAGAACCCAGTAGACTCCAGGGAATGTGCTCTCAAACAGCAGCCTGGGCAGAAAATATGTCCACAGTTCTACTGAACCACCAACACTAGCTTCAGTGTTTCCAAGCTATGTCAAAAGGGTATCAGGCGGCTCAGATACAGATCTAATGGCTAGTGGCTTTATCTCACGGCATATTTCACAGCTGTCTGTCACCTCCAAAACATGAAAAGAACAGCTAAAAAATCTGTCAACAACTAAACTGCATGATGCAACTCTGACCTGTATTTGAAGAGTTTGCTTCCAAAATAAGTACTGAGAGGTGTTACACAGTCAATGGAACAAATAACTAAATGATTTATAAAGAACTGTACAAATTATACATTTCATACACTGAGTATACAAAATATTATGAACACCTGCTCTTTCCATGGCAGACTGACCAGGTGAATCCAGGTGAAAACTATGATCCCTTATTGATATCACTTGTTAAATCCACTTTAATCAGTGTAGATGAAGGGGAGGAGACAGGTAAAGAAGGATTTTTAAGCCTTGAGACAATCGAGACATGTACAATACGCGTGTGACATTCAGAGGGTGAATGGGCAAGACAAAAAATGTAAGTGCCTTTGAACGGGATATGATAGTAGGTGCCAGGCGCACCGGTTTGTGTCAAGAACTGTAAAGCTGCTGGGTTTTTCCACGCTCAACAGTTTCCTGTGTGTATCAAGAATGGTCCACCACCCAAAGGACATCCAGCAAACTTGATACGACCGTGAAAGTCCATACCCCGAGGAATTGAGGCCCTTCTGAGGTCAGAATATTAGAAAGGTGTTCCTAATGTTTGGTATACTCAGTGTATATAAACAAATAATTAAATACAGTAATATGAGATTTGTATGTAAAACATTTTTGTCTTGTCTAGAGCGACTTACAGTTAGCGTATTCATCTTAAAACCTGTTGAATCTATGGGGGCGCTATTTCATTATTGGATAAAATAACGTGCCCGTTTTAAGCGCAATATTTTGTCACGAAAAGATGCTCGACTATGCATATAATTGACAGCTTTTGAAAGAAAACAGTCTGACGTTTCCAAAACTGCAAAGATATTGTCTGTGAGTGCCCCAGAACTTATGCTACAGGCGAAACCAAGATGAAACTTCAAACAGGAAATGAGCTGAATTTTTGAGGCTCTGTTTTCCATTGTCTCCTTATATGGCTGTGAATGCGCCAGGAATGAGCCTGCCCTTTCTGTCGTTTCTTCAAGGTGTCTGCAGCATTGTGACGTATTTGTAGGCATATCATTAGAAGATTGGCCATAAGAGACTACATTTACCAGGGGTCCGCCCGGTGTCCTTTGTCTAAATTGGTGCGTAATCTTCAGAGAGAAAGCACACTTCCACGAACGATATATCATCGAAGAGATGTGTGAAAAACACCTTGAGGATTGATTCTAAACAACGTTTGCCATGTTTCAGTCGATATTATGGAGTTAATTTGGAAAAAAGTTAGGCGTTTTGACGACTGAATATTCGCTTTTTTTGGGTAGCCAAACGTGACGCACCAAACGGAGCGATTTCTCCTAAACAAATAATCTTTCAGGAAAAACTGAACATTTGCTAACAGAGTCTCCTCATTGAAAACATCTGAAGTTCTTCAAAGGTAAATGATTTTATTTGAATGCTTTTCTGGTTTTTGTGAAAATGTTGCCTGCTGAATGCTAACGCTAAATGCTACGCTAGCTATGAATACTGTTACACAAATGCTTGTTTTCCTATGGTTGAGAAGCATATTTTGAAAATCTGAGATGACAGTGTTGCTAACAAAAGGCTAAGCTTGAGAGCTAGCATATTTATTTCATTTCATTTGCGATTTTCATGAATAGTTAACGTTGCGTTATGTAATGAGCTTGAGGCTGTATTCACGATCCCAGATCCGGGATGGCTAAGTGCAAGAGGTTTTAAGATTTCTAGGTGAGACAACCACATATCACAGTCACACATACAGGATACAAACATTCCAATTCACCTAAACAATGGATATACACTCAGTGGCCAGTTTATTAGGTACATGAATACCGTTCGGACCCCCCTTGTCTCCAGAACAGCCATAATTCTTCAGGGCATGGATTCTACAAGGGGTGGCATTCAAAAGTCGCAAAAAAAAACACATTTTAATACACATTTAAAATAGAGGTGGCTGCTGATTGACTGAATCCCCGGGGTGTCAGTGATGGCAGAGCAGTAGGTAACTGAACAGCTTGTTTGAACACTTTATTTTTGGAAGACTAAAATGTACACAAATTAACGACACTTTTATAGACATTTTAAACATAATCCTTGAGTCATGTATGTATATATTGTTTTTGATTAAAAACAACAATTAGAAAAAAACGGGCCGCCACTGATGTCATATGTATTAATAAAAAATCGGACAATACTAAAGTTTAACACGCACATGCAGGTACCCACAAGCAATCATTTCTGATGAAAAAACGCAGATGTGAATTTTTTTTAGATATAGTGATTTGGAAATAAAGTCTTAATTTGAAGACATAATGTTTGATTTAGTTGGGGAGAAGAAATCAATACCTAATTACATTTGAGCACGAGACAACATAACCCCCCCCCCCCCCCCAATTTGTCAGGGCAGGGACTCTACAAGCTGTCAAAAGCCTTCCACAGGAATGCTGGCCCATGTTGACTCCAATGCTTGTGTCAAGTTGGCTGGATGTCCTTTGAGTGGCGGACCATTTTTGATACACACTGGAAACTGTTGAGGTTGAAAAACCCAGCAGCGTTGCACTTCTGGCGTCTACTACCATACTCTGTTCAAAGGCACTGAAATATTTTGTCTTGCTCATTCACTCTCTGAATGGCACACATACACAATCCATGTCTCAATTGTCTCAATGCTTCAAAATCCTTCTTTAACCTGTCTCGTCCCCTAGGACGTCCATATATTCCTCTGTCAACACCCTGGGGCTCAGCGACTTAGATTCCGCCTCCGAGCAGAAGCTCTGCAACCCAGGGTCTTCCAGAGCTGTTGTTATTTTCCACTGGCCGAGCAAGAAGAGTGATCTAGAATACACTGAATGACTAAGAAACACGGCAGCTGTGAAAACACGGGTTCAAGTGGGTCTCTAGCAGCTGTGGTGTGAGAGTGTCTGAGGAGGTCTGCGAAGCTTGGGTGGGTGGGTGGGTGGGAGAGATGTGGACCTGATAGAGTTTTAGCTATAGCTACCTCAGGCTGAGTTTGCTGGTGTGTTCCTCTTGGCTCATCATTTCCTAAGGGCCCGTAAGTATGCATTTCACCGTATGTAAGCATTTCACTGTTAGTCCACACCCGTTGTCTACGAAGCATGTGACAAAATTCATTTTGATTTGATTTGATTGATTTGGAGAAACTGATCTAATCTGATGCTCTGTGGGGATGATGAGGAGACAAGACACTACTAGAACACTGCCTGATTTCTGTCTGTGAAGTCAAGCTTTTATAGGGTATAGACATTAGAGCCAACTCTCTCCCTCTCTCAAAATGAATCATTAACTTCACATACAGTAGGGTCTAGGTTGGGCTGTGGCACTCAGGGTCTAGGTTGGGCTGTGGCACTGACATTTTGTCAGCTGGGCTATTGTCAAGCAAATAACTGACGGTCTCAAAGTAATTGACTGTTGATTAACATAAACACATTTAGCATCTCCTGGCTTTTACACAAACCCTACAAGTCAATGATGCAGACCTTTGGTACAATTACCTTTGAAAAAGTCTAATACATCCATGTAATATAGCCTAAACCATCACAATACATCCATTATTTATTTTAGACAGGTCTAATGAAACATGATGTGATTTTTTTGTCTATTTCAGAAGAACAGAATAGCACACTCTGAGTTGTACTTATGTTAGGCCCTGATCTGACTATGCCAAATGACTGTGTGCCACACTAGTTCATTTAGCAGACAAGATTTGCTTAGAATTCTGTGGTATTGTTTTATAATATTTTCTAGTAGAATACAATTGAACATAGCTGAATAAAACAGAAAGGATATTTTCTCCAAACATTTTTAGGGAGCGCGGCTATTCTCAAACTTGAAACTCATCCGATGCATACAGTATGTATGCCAGTTAGGCCCTACACCGTTATAAAGCAGATTAAGAAGTTATTTGGCCACTTTAGTTGTGATGCAAACCCAGGGTTGGGTAGGTTACTTTCTAAATGTAATTGATTACAGTTACTAGTTACCTGTCCAAAATTGTAACCAGTAACGTAACCTTTGGATTAGAAGAAGAAGCAATGGAAGAAGACAATGTTACCAATTGAACAACATCTATTGCAGGATAAATCAATGTTAAAGTTTAAATAGCTGGCCATATATGGATGTTAAATTTGACTTTATGGGTTTATAGGCTTCTTCTAACCCATCTATTTATACTACACATAATAATACAATTAAATTATATCTTTACATTAAAAACCAAAGTCTATCAGAATTCCAGTCGATCCAATAAATGTTATACCCCTTGATCTTCAAGAATACATTTGTAAGTATAGATTAGCCAAATTGTTTAACCTGAGCATAACCCCAAAACTAAGGACTTATTAGCCAGTCCTACTCTGTTGTTTATGATTTTGTTGTCATGGAGGACTGATTGGGCTCATTGATTCTACTTGAACAATAAATGCTGCGTTCATGGAAGGAAGCACTTTGACCACTACTGAAAAGTGATATTTACATGTGAATAATGAATGCCATTTGCTACATTTGCTATAGGCCTATGGTTTACCTTTTTGTTGGTGACACTTTGATATCTTGATACTATTCAGGTGTTTTAAGGGCAAATCCACAGATTAAACAATAACAAAATGCCACCCCGCCTCTGTTTTAGTAAAAAGCTGAGGGAGGTGCCTGGATAAATGTAACCACTCTCAGATTAATAGACGGAGCTATGGATGGAAGGACTGACCATCCATGACATCAAAATGATTGTTTTAACTATGTTATGAGGGTATACAGTGTTTGTTTACATTTATAATGTTTACAAACACTGGAGAAAAACAAGTTTATATTTTGGGTTCTCATGGAGTATGACAGTTGAACTAAGGTCATGAGGCATTTATAAGTTATATTCTTCAAGCATCAATGGATATATATGTATATATATATATACATAATTTATAAGTTTAAAAAAATATGTAGCAACTATAGATTGCCCCTTTAAATCGATCAAAAGTGTGTGAGTTTGAACATGTGTCCATTAGGCCTGTGGATTTTTTTTTTATCAGAATGAATTAGATTGAGCAATAAAAGCTCCACTTTTATTCCATAGGCTGGGGTCCGCACTATGCAGCTGTTGCAAGAGCGCATTTGTCACTGGCTGTCCACTGGTTTCAAAAACAATGATTGATAGGCAGCTTAAACTTCTTGAATTCAATCATTATTGGGTTCAAATACACATTTAGATTTGTGAACAGCCATCCACAACAACCACATTCCGTAAGGCGCAAAGAGCTGAATGAGAGAGCAGCAGTGTGATTCACATCAATGCGCTATGTAGATAACAATAAGTGATATCCGTATCACCGTAGCCTACACCACTGCTGTCATCCTTACCTCCAAGCGTTTGTTCAAGTTGGATAATCTTTTGATGCCGACAGCAGTCGCACCACTGGAAGATAACTTGGACTGTAGCCTACAAAAGCCTATTCCTGCTTTTTTCCCGCGATCCATCAAACACATTTGGTGTGTCATCATAGTGGTCTCTGACTTGTGGTCAGACTCGCTCAGGTGGAACAAACTTAAATTTGCACCGTTTTTCAATGCTGATTTGAATGTCATTGAGAAAACAGAGAAGTGTCAAAACATTTTTTTTCTCGCAATTTAAAAGTAATCATTGTAGTAATCATCTAGTTTCTGTAATGGGATTTTTGTAATCCCTTACATATAACGGATTACATGAAATCCGCTACTCCCCAACCCTGTGCAAACCTTATAAAAACATATAGGCCTATGGGTTTGGCTTCATGAGGTGTGAGACTATGATTTGAAAAAGTCGCAAAAAAAGCATGTTGTGTTTCTTGCCTTAAAATGGCCATCATTCACAAATAATAATATATAAACTTAACTAGCGAATGGAGGAGGCTTTTCACATGGTTCATTTTCATGCCAGCAAGGTAGGCTATACTCCTGTTGTAAAGAGAAGCAATGTGCTTTAAAAATAAATATAGTAGGCCTAGCCTATAGAAAGATGATAGCATCCTCCTCTTTTTAATAGAGGCCATCACTCTGTTTTCTCACACAATTGTAGGCTATAGAAATGTGCTAGAGGCGTCACTACAGACCCTGGTTTGATCCCGGTCTGTATCCCCAACCGGCCGTGATCGGTAGTCCCATAGCGCGGTGCACATAAGACCTAGTGTCGTCCGGGTTAGGGGAGGGGTAGGCCGTCATTGTAAATAAGAATTTGTTCTTAACTGACTTGCCTAGTTAAATAAAGTTTAAATAAAGAAATTAAAAATGTGCATTGATGTCAGGTTGATTCAAGGGACAATAGAGTGTGGTGTACCAGGCAGTTGTCAAGTTTGGTAGGCTACTAACAACCATCAGTAGCATCAGAGCTTGGAAAAGCCTAATTACCGTGACTAAACGGTCACGTGGAATTTGACTGCTGTCATGACACATGACCGCCGTTGTGGCGGTAATACGGTCACCATAACAGCCCTAGGTCTAGGTAGAGGTTTTAGTCAGATGAGAAAGGAGAGAGGACATGTTTGGTTGTGTTTATTGGAGAAGATTAAGAGAGGAGTTTGACTGTACATGGTTATGGGATAAAGAATAGATATTTAAATGTAGATGGTGATAATAGGAAGATGAGATTTGAATATATGGCTATGCAAGGAAGATAAAAAACTTGGGTGTATGTGAATTTGCAGGTATAATGGCAGGAAAATTGAAGAAGGGAGGTTTTTTACAGAATATTTTTCTCTGTGTTGATTGCCAGAATAACTGTGACCACCGCTGCGCACATTTTTATCTAATCATTTCCATGCATTTCATAGGACTGGAGCAAGTAGTGGAAGTGGAACATACATATGGGGCTAACTACTCAGCTAATGTAAACAGAAAAGTAAATTCTTTATTCTGTTTATCCTGCCTTTCAAATCACCAAACAAAAATAGCAATTTATACTAAATACAAACATTATGGCTCTCGCTCTCTCAATTCAATGGGCTTTATTGGCATGGGAAGCATATGTTAACATTGCCAAAGCAAGTGAAACAGAACCTCTCTCTCTGTCTTTCTCTCTCTCTCTGTCTCTGTCTCTCTCTCTCTGTCTCTCTCTCTCTCTCTCTCTCTCTCAACCCCCCTGTTTCTCTCAAAGTCTTTTCTCCTCCATAGCCGTTAATTAGCACTCTCTTATAGCAAACAGATGCCTATTAATACATTAGGGGCATGTTTTAAATTCCTTTAATGTTGCCATTCCAATACATAGGCAGCAAAATGAAAGCATTCCTCTGCCTGTTCAACCCACTGGCCACAATTCACAGAGATTTGCGGGTGGCAGGACAGCTGGAGTAAGAACTTTAGTCCTCGCCGTCTTCATACACACACTCATCCTGTGCTGAGTGAGTGTGTGTAAAATAACTATCTTCCTCCCACACATTTTTTGTTGTTGTTGTAAGCAGTCAGGCTGATCAGCACTGGGCGGATGCTTGTCTGCAAGGCTGCAACGATGCAGTGTGCAGTGGTGACCCGTCATTGAGGGCAGGTGAGCCCCACCTGTTTTGAGCCCCACCTGTTTTGTTAGAAAAAGAAAACATTTTATTATTATTTTATTTGCCTGTTTCGCATGTTATTTTGGCATTAATACGAGTCACAAATCCGTTTGCAAACAATGTAAATAAAATAAAAATAATTGAGTTAATAAAGCGACATATAAACATGGCCTAATTGTTGTTTTCTTGAGTAAGGCAGCTCCAACATGCAGGTGTTAAAGCCTAGCTCAGTGCTTTCTGTGGTGGTGGGGCAGCCCGCAGAAAATATGGAGGGTAGAGGTTGGTAATGTTCTCTAGTTGCGCCGTGATTGTCTCAGTGTTCTGTCACTCATGGGGACATCACGTCACCCCAAAATCTACGGACAGAGCTAGAAAATTCAAGCCCCTTGGGTGCTGCCATAGAGTTATATTAGAAGTGCCTATCCAAGAAGTCTCAAGGTCATTGCCCACAGATAAAATTACATAAAATCACGTTATATCTACCATAGCTTTGATTGCACTGATCATATCAACATCATACTTTCAAAATCTTAGCTAGCAGTCATCATGATGAATCAAGTTGACAATCTACTGGCAAATCCTTTTCAATCCTTGTCATATGAAGAGAAATTATGAAGAGAAATTATAGCTAAAACGCATCGGTGCTCATCGGCCATTGGACATAAACATTAAGAGAAGTTGGAACAAGTTGGAAATCGCAAATTCAACAATGAGTGGTTTAGAAGGAATCAGTGGCTAACTGCAAGCGGCGTTACAAAGCAATTACTGGAGTGGGTGTGTGGTCCAAGTCTGGGTTTAAGGGTCTCTTTTCCAAGCTTAAAAGGATAAACTTTCAACACCATGGGCCATAAAAGGTTGAATACATTGGTCATGCTGTCAATCCAGCATGACTTCTGCCGTGTTCAAAACAACTGGAAACTGAACTGGGAAATCTTAGACTTCAGTGAGTTCAAGACAACTGGGACCTCTGAAAAGAACAAGCTCCGACTGAGAAAATACGTTTTGAATGGTCATCCAACTCGGAATTCCAAGTCAGGAAGTCGGCATCTCTTCTAAAACTTTTTCCTGAGTTCCCAGCACCATAAATCCAAAGAATACCAGACTTTGATGACAGTTTGGTGACAAAATTTTCCCACAAAGGATTGCCGCGCCACCTACCTGTTCAAGTGAGCACAGCACAACAAGGTGAGTCCAAAAATATTTTGTATGCTGCTGCATAAATAATGTACTATGCCAGGGAGATATGTATACTGTAGCTAAGAAAGTAATGCTAAGTGTATGTTATGTAGTAAGCTGTTTGTAGGCCATGTGCCTCACCCTAATAATTTGGTCCCTGTCCCCCTCATAATTTGGCCTACTGTTCTGACATGGTGGTGCACATGTAGCCTGTTTTAGAGAAATGTAATCATCGCATATTGTAAAAGCTTTAATTGTCTGCTTATATGCCCCCTTTATTTATCCTACAGTTCTGACTTTGTGTACAGGGAGAAAACTGTAAGAACAGCCCGTGTTCTGAATTATGTCACTATACATTTCAAAAGGGCTAAACAAATAGTTATAATGACTACGTCCATCCTAGCTCGCTCATTAATGTCTTAATCGAAATTCGATTAAGTTTGCCTCTTATCCGCTTGTGGTACCCTTATGCTATAGTTTGTACATCTCAATTGTCAGTAGAAACCACATTTGTCAGCAAGAGAGCAATATCAGCTATGATTTCGCTGCCAGACAAGGCTCCTCTGATAGCCAGGTGTAGCAGTGGTAAGGATTCCCTCCATGGTGCTGAACAGAAAGCTCTGATGTTGAGACAGCTTTATGTTGAGACAGCTTTATGTAGGCCCTAACAGTTTGTGGGCAACGTTTGTCACCGTTATACTGCAATTAATGTATTGTGTTGTGGTTTGGCTGGCATGCATAAAAAAAAGTGTTTGCCCCAGCAAGATGTACATGCTAAAATCCTCGCTGGCACAGTGTGGTAGGAACTAGGCAAAACATGCCCAGTGATAACCAGCAATTGATAATTGAAAGCATATCACATTAACAGTTTCTTTTCCACAGCTATCTAGTTCCCTCTGCTGTGCTGATTGTTCTAGACATTGTGGATAGTCATTATTACCTGTATTGTTGGAAGTTCTGCTGAAGGTAAGTATTTCCCTGGGGAACGTCCTTACCCATGCCCTCTTTTGAGTCAAGTTCTTCCAGACTTTTTGTGGTTTCATTTTTTTATGTCTCCTCCTCAGGGAGTTTTTCCTGTCTAAAGTTTAATGTCTGTATCAAATGAAAAAGATTTCCCCCTCTTGATGGTGCCAGCTCAAGCCCCTATGAACCTAAATCCTTATGGTCCCCTCTGCTTACAGTACAAGTGCATAGCAGGAGGAAAACAACTCCAAATCTAATCCTCTTGAATCAAGTCTCTCCCAATGTCACGGTGTGTGTTGACTCAGTTCCTTAGACTTTCATTAAACCTAAGTACAGTGCCCCCTTTTTCCCCCTTTGGCAAATTTAGTAGCAAAGCGTGAAACTCTGTGTAACGTCTGGGTTGGCCCACAGCCCATTCACTGCTGAAGGATTTAGGTGTTCACTTAAATGACAAAATCAAATCAAATTAACACAAATTAGTTCCTGTAAGAACCCCAGTCCTTTAATTACTGTTGTGTACACATAATACACCTCATAAATTGAATGTAATCTGTTCTCCTTTTCCTCATTGTTTTGTACCAAAGTGACAAATCTATTACTGAAACAGCCGAGTCATTACCCTTTTTATTTTATTAGTAAGCCCCTTCATTTGAGCGGGTAAAATTGCCTTATTAATGTGCCGGTCTCCTGTTGGCAGCTCATGGCGTAACTAATCTGTAGGGCTGGTGTTCTGGATCTGCTCTCTCCCTCTTTCTCGCACTCCCTCCCTCCTCTCCTTTCCTCTCTCTCTCTTTCTCCTTCCCTCCCTCCTCTCCTTTCCTCTCTCTCTCTCTCTCTCTCTCTCTCTCTCTCCTTCCCTCCTCTCCCTTTCACTCCCGTCCTCCCTTGCTCTCCCTCCCTCCCGCTCTCTCTGCGGGGTGAAAAATGGACCTCATTCATACAGCACCCTGGGCCTCAGAAGACAGAGGAGAAACACTGAGGGAAGGAGTTAGTCCTATAGTGGTTACCACTACAGACTTTACAGTACCTGCACGCTAACAACACAAACTGAAAAGCCTTTATTCTCCTAATGATACAAGTCATGTTTTGGCTCTGGCTGAATGTGTGCTTTCTGGGTTACTGGCCACCTCCTCACTTCCTGCTATAACATTTAAGCGCACTATAAACCATGGGAATCAGTTTTTACTTCAGAGGCACTTGAGGATTTGACTCACTGTACCAAGCATTGTGTAGCCTATTAAGTCTCTCTTTTTCTGTCTTCTTCTGTTTTCTGCACTGTATGAATACATTGTGTGGAAAAATAGGACATTGTAATAGAAACCTCTCCACGTGGTCCTCATACTAGCAGCTGGTTTGGGTTTAGTCAGTTTATATGTGAAAGACTGAAGGAGAAAGGAGTGTGTTCCTCACTAATTAGAGATGTCATTTCCCTGTTTGCCATCCCTGGTTGCCCATGGCTGGTTGGTTGCTGTTGTTCTGATTTAGGAAATTATTTTATCGTCTCAGACCTCTGAGGGCTCAGGTTGTCCACTCTCCCCCAGCCTTGACAAAGCTGGTTTCTACACATCATTTTAAGAAGCATCTCATTGTGGCGCCACTCCTCCCTCCCAGCTCCATAGTGGTAATCCCGTCTTTAACAGTGTGGAGAGAACATTCCAGCAGCCTCCTGTTCCCTGCTGCTGTGGAAGAACAGGGCTTTAACCACTCTGCGTGGGAGGAGAAACACACAATGTCAGTTGTTAACTTCCCCTTTTATGGCCCTAGAGTAGCCAGCAAAGAAAGAAACCATGTACTGGCTTTTTTACGTGTCCATGTCCACAGACAATCACACACACACACACACACACACACACACACACACACACACACACACGTAAAATAGTTTTTGTCTCACAAAAGGTAAAGACACTCATGGTTGCACACAATACACCTACAATGAAAAATTGTACACATACAGATGCAGGCTGAAATGTTCAAATTCTGCAGGAATGCTACTACTGTACTGTGTTTTGGAAACAGGAAGAAATGTATCAACAGAACAAGAACTAATATGCACCAATCATTTCATTTCAGCAGAGTTACTGGGTTGAATTGAGGCAGCATGCCAGTGGAGGTGCTCAGGGCACAATTGGAGGTACTGGCGTCCCACGGGCACAAACTGGTTGAATCAATGTTCATTTATCAACGTATAGCGATGTTGAATCTATGTTGAAAACACATTGGGATTTGCAAAAACTCATCAACAAGTACTGTTTTCATATAATTTCAACCAGCATAGCAAACATTGAAATTAGGGTAAAACTTTAACTGAAATACAATGACTTAACCTGATTAACAAGTTGTTACATCAATCTAATTTTTACGTAATCATCTAACAGTGCATTTGGAAAGTATTCAGACCCCTTCACTTTTTTCACATTTTGTTACACCACAATCTTGTTCTAAAATGGATGAAATCTTTTTTTTCCCTCATCAATCTACACACAATACCACATAAAGACAAAGCAAAAACAGGTTTTCTGAATTTTTTGTACATTTATAAATAACATTTAAAAAAAATCATATTTACATAAGTATTCAGACCCTTTACTCAGTACTTTGTTGAAGCACCTTTGTCGGCGATTACAGTCTCGAGTCTTCTTGGGTATTCGCTCAAAACTGAAAGCGCGAACCACTGCACTTAACCATGGAAAGGTGACTGGGAATATGGCCGAATATAAACAGTGTAGTTATTCCCTCCGCAAGGCAATCAAACAAGCAAAACGTCGAAAAATGTATAAAGACATTCCTTTGATATTGCAAGAATGTTGGCAGAACAGTCTTTCTGAGTTCTGTAAATCGTCCCAGAATATTTAATTAGGTTGTGGGACCAGTGTGGGTTCATTACAAGAGATAGGTTCCCAAAAAACAAAATATGCTCAGTTGCGATGACATTCATACAATGTTTAAGTTAGGTTTGACAAGACATTCCCTTAATGTTCTAAGAATATAATAATGATGTTCATAGCATCGTTGTTTTAGATTTAAAATAATATGCTATTGATGTTCACGCAATTTGATCTTGTCTTGGAGTCCCCTCAAAACATTTCAAGAGAATTTAGAAAATGTTATATTTAAGTTTGACCTAATAATACCACAACATTCTGTCACGCCCTGACTGTGGAGATCATTTTATTCTCTATGTTGGTTTGGTCAGGGTGTGACTCGGGTGGGAAAGTCTATGCTTTCTGGTTCTTTGTTTTTGGCCGGGTATGATTCTCAATCAGGGACAGCTGTCTATCTTTGTCTCTGATTGGGAATCATACTTAGCAGACTTTTTTGCTTTTCTCATTTGTGGGTTGTTGTCTCTGTTAGTGGCATGTAAAGCCTTACAGAGCTTCACATTCGTTTTGTTGTTTATTGTTTTGTTGGCGACATTTAAAATAAAAGAATGTACGCTTACCACGCTGCACCTTGGTCCGGTCATTTCCTTGACGATGATCGTGACACATTCTCAGCATTAAAATGTGTAGCTACTTAAAGCAGATTGGAATACATCCCCATTATGTTTCAAATCAGATTGAATGGCAATTTGCATTTGAGGACTGTATTTTAAGTGATAGAGACACATGGCATTTTAATTGAATTCATATGACATTTGAACAGCATTTAATCAGACAAACACAACCATATTCTTTACACTTCATATGATGACAATCTTCACATTATTTCATTCATAGGACATTTAAATGGCATTTTATCAGACAAACAAAACCATATTTTTTACACTTCAAATGTTGACAATATGCACATGTGGGGTTTGAACCTTCAATGTTTAGTTTCTAGCCAGGTTGTTTATCCTCTGCACCCACAGGGAAGCACTCATATCTTTTTTTTTCAGGACAGTCCAGTATATAGCTACGGCAGCATGGTCAATCAGGAATTCCGTGCTTCCTTTTTAGCCTTCCTAGACATAACTAACCCAGGGATATACTGGTAACTGGGTTATTCATCATCACTTCACCCATCCTGTTTATATGCTGCATACTTCTGCACCCACATTTACAATGTATCCAAGACTATGAGTGCTGATCTAGGATCAGTTTTGCTTTTCAGATCATGAAAAATAAGCCAAGGGGGACCATATCAAGTGTCTCAAAAAAGGAATTATGTTGAGTGCATCTTTTTAGAGTTGAACAGTCAATTGTTTAACGTTTTAGTTAACATTTAGTCTAAATTATGCATTTCTGACTGGATTTTCTAAATCTGGACGAAATACAGACATCCTCTCTTTTATTAGAGTATATGGGCAGCCTCAATTTCACAGTTTTTTTTTTGGTAAAAGTAAAAGTGGGATTAAACCTACAATCTTCAAATCTGCAGCCAGAACATTAACTCTCTGCGCCACCAGGGGATATCTGTGGCCTTGGGGGTTTATTTTCTTTGTCAAATATGGTTCAACAGGACACAGAAACCATTTCTGAGTTGTTAAAATGTTCCCATCCGCTTCGTATGATGTGTTCTTGTAACACTGTATTTTATGATTTTATTTCTTCATCACTTGTTGAAAGTCTTATAAAATGCGATTTTCAAATTGAGAAAAGGTAAAAGGTTTTCTTAATTAGTTTGAATGTTCCGAGTTGTATTTAAGTATTTAAGAAGCATATTCATTGAAAATAATACAAGTTATTTAAAATACAGTGTTACAATGTTGTGTGCAACCTAACTTAAACATTGTATGAATGTTATCACAACTAAGCATATTTGTGACCCGTTTCAGGAAGCTAGGCGTATGTCGCACATCACTACTTCACAGAGAAATTTGAACAAAAAAAGAAAAGAAAAAAATCTAAATCCAGCCGACGCTTGGCATTGTGCATGGTGATCTTAGGCTTGTCGGCATTGAAAATCCATTACATAAACCTCCCGACGAACACTTCTTGTGCTGAAGTTGCTTCCAGAGGCAGTTTGGAACTCGGTAGTGAATGTTGCAACCCGAGGACAGACAATTTTTACACTTTGCGCACTTCAGCACTTGGCGGTTCCGTTCTGTGAGCTTGCGTGGTCTACCACTTCGCGGCTGAGCCCTTGTTGCTCCTAGACGTTTCCACTTCACAATAACAGCAATTACAGTTGACCTGGGCAGCTCTAGCAGGGCAGAAATTTAACGAACTGACTTGTTGGAAAGGTGGCATCCCATGATGGTGCAACGTTGAAAGTCACTGAGCTCTTCAGTAAAGGCCATTCTACAGCCAATGTTTGTCTATGGAGATTGCATGGCTGTGTGCTCGATTTCATACACCTGTCAACAACGGGCGTGGCTGAAATAGCCAAATCCACTAATTTGAAGGGGTGTCCACATACTTTTGTATATGTAGTGTATATAATGTTACTCATGGAGAACTGCAAGAGTGTTGCTACTGCTCTCAACAGCATTGCTGCCCTGAATTTACCAGGTGCTATCGACAAATATCATTTCATCGCAGTACTTGAGGCGTCACTACAGACCCAGGTTCGATACAAATCTGTGTCATAGCCAGCCGTGACCGGGAGACCCATGAGGCGGCACACAATTGCCCCAGCGTCGTCCGGGTTAGGGGAGGGTTTGGCCGGCTCGGGATGTCTTTGTCTCATCGCACTCTAGTGACTCCTTGTGGCGGGCCGGGAGCCGGCAAACTAACTCGGTTGCCAGTTGTACAGTGTTTTCTCCGACACATTGGTGCGACTGGCTTCCGGGTTAAGCGAGCAGTGTCTCAAGAAGCAGTGCGGCTTGGTAGGGTTGTGTTTCGGAGGACGCATGGCTCTCGACCTTCGCCTCTCCTGAGTCGGTACGGGAGTTGCAGCGATGGGACAAGACTATAACTATCAAATGGATATAACGAAATTGGGAGAAAAAGGGGTAAAACACACACACACACACACACACACAGTGTATATTTTGCATGTGAAAGATGTCAGATTAAAGGCTCTTGGAATAGGTGTGTAGTGTTGCACTCTGAGAGGACACATTCAGTGAGAAATTATGCTGATTTTAATAACTTGGCTAGACATCTCCATTGATAGACGCTGGAGTTACTTGTATTTCAGGGTTTCCATTCGATTTTATGCATTATTGTGTGCCATGAGGAGGATATTAATTTTCCTTAAACGAGGCCCTAGAACATGCAAACTTTCTTCCTCTCAGAAAACCAAGTTGTCAGAGGCTCAAATCTCCTTTCAAGGCTTATTGCAAAACAAATTTGCCCGACAACCTCGGCCACAGGCAGAACTTGACCGATGGAAAGCCACTGAGTACAGGCAGTATCTGCTTTAAACCGGTCCCATAGTATTGAAGGATGTTGTTTCCAAAAAAGGTCCATCACTATTTTATGTCCCTCAGTGTAGCCATGTAATGTAGCTAGATTCAGATGACGACAGGAGGCATTACCTTGATGATGCCAAACAGCTGCCGATGCACTTTGTTGCGATGAGCAAGAGTGTCTATGGTGATACATTTACAATGTAGAATGTACATGGTCTCACTCACTTGGTAGATGTTGCATTTCACAACTGCTCACTCAATGACCTTACATGCTACGAATTTGAGAACCATTTGCAGTGGTTTAAAAGTGCAATCAAAGGCCCACATAATCCATTGGTACAAGGGACTGTCTGAATCAAGCCAAGTGAAACATACTGTCAAGAACATCCAAACATACATCAAGAATAACATGCGAGATGGTTGTTTCCTCCTCCAGGACAAATGTGACTCAAATGTTTGCGATTATGGCTTATATTATATTGTTTAATAATGTCTATTTCCCCAGGTTCTAATCTCAGAGGATGTGGGCCAGAGCAGTGTGGATGGAAAATGAGAAGGAAGTAGAAGGTATTATTCAGGGCACTGGATCAAAGACTGTGTGGTGGCCCCCAAATAAATAGGACAAAGCAAGAAAGGATTGGTCCACAACCTCTTCTGATGAGAAAACTGACATCAGGTAAATAGCAGATACATTATACTTGATAATGCAATAAGTAAAAACTGCTGTTTGTTAATATTGACTGTTAAATGTTTAAAGCCTCACCCCACTTTGAAATCACCGAAGCCAGTGAAGTAGAGAAGACCCCCCCCCCAAGAGAAACCAAAAGAAAACTACATTCAAAGAATGTATAACTGGTATGTTGAAACACACATTGACAGTTTGTGTACATTAAACTTACTTGCCATTTTTTTCCCCTCTGTATATTGTTGTATATTTAGAATTTCATGATTAATGCAACCTCCCACCGCCAGCCGCTACTGCCTCCAAGTTATGTAAGTACGGTAGCCTGCAATGCCGATTACTAATAGAGCCTGTGTCCCTAAACCGTAGCCACTGAACAACCTCCTTGCCTGTTGACAGACTGGGAGAACCAGGATGTAATTTGTAATTTGTTGGATGTAATTTTACACTGTTTATTTTCAGGCCAAGGTTTACACCCCACCGAAATATGCTCCGAAACACTAGAAAACCTGTGCCACTGCTACCAAGAAGCAAAAGGCTAAAACGCAGCACAAAGCCACCAACTAATGACAGTGAGGACGACCCTTCACAATGTAAGCCAACTCTGTATTCTTGATCTCTGCATTTGAGAAAGGTATTCTAAATTGTAAAAACTCACATGGCTTATCCCTGGAGAATGAGTACTCAAGGTCTCCTTCTGCCTTCTTAATTGAGGGATCCCCCACACCAAATCGCTGCAAAGGATCAGAATCTTTTCTTGTGACACAACAAGTATGAAACTCACCATTTAAAATTTTGGTTTAAAGTTTGATAGAAATTAGATTGTGTTTAGGTTGCCTTACAAATGTGTGTAGAAAAATGCTGGACGTTATTTTACACTTGCATTTGTTATTTTCTTAGGCTTATCCAAGCCCAACTAAAATCTGCTCCCAAGTGCCAGAAAACCTGTGCCCATGCCACTAAGAAGCAAAGTATTGGTGGTAAGGGGAAATGGCAAACTGAAACACCCAGCAAGCCACCAAGTATTGTTGGTGAGGGGAAATGGCAAACTGAAACACCCAGCAAGCCACCAAGTATTGGTGGTGTGGGGAAATGGCAAACTGAAACACCCAGCAAGCCACCAAGTATTGTTGGTGTGGGGAAATGGCAAACTGAAACACCCAGCAAGCCACCAAGTATTGTTGGTGAGGGGAAATGGCAAACTGAAACACCCAGCAAGCCACCAAGTATTGTTGGTGTGGGGAAATGGCAAACTGAAACACCCAGCAAGCCACCAAGTATTGTTGGTGTGGGGAAATGGCAAACTGAAACACCCAGCAAGCCACCAAGTATTGTTGGTGAGGGGAAATGGCAAACTAAAACATCACACTAATGGAGAATGATTTTAGAAAATACACTGCTCAAAAAAATAAAGGGAACACTAAAATAACACATCCTAGATCTGAATGAGTGAAATATTCTTATTAAATACTTTTTTCTTTACATAGTTGAATGTGCTGACAACAAAATCACACAAAATCATCAATGGAAATCAAATTTATCAACCCATGGAGGTCTGGATTTGGAGTCACACCCAAAACTAAAGTGGAAAAACAACACTACAGGCTGATCCATCTTTGAGGTAATGTCCTTAAAACAAGTCAAAATGAGGCTCAGTAGTGTGTGTGGCCTCCACGTGCCTGTATGACCTCACTACAATGCCTGGGCATGCTGCTGATGAGGTGGCGGATGGTCTCCTGAGGGATCTCCTCCCAGACCTGGACTAAAGCATCCGCCAACTCCTGGACAGTCTGTGGTGCAATGTGGCTTTGGTGGATGGAGCGAGACATGATGTCCCAGATGTGCTCAATTGGATTCAGGTCTGGACGGGCGGGCCAGTCCATAGCATCAATGCCTTCCTCTTGCAGGAACTGCTGACACACTCCAGCCACATGAGGTCTAGCATTGTTTTGCATTAGGAGGAACCCAGGGCCAACCGCACCAGCATATGGTCTCACAAGGGGTCTGAGGATCTCATCTCGGTACCTAATGGCAGTCAGGCTACCCTCTGGCGAGCACATGGAGGGCTGTGCGGCCCCCCAAAGAAATGCCACTCCACACCATGACTGACCCACCGCCAAACCGGTCATGCTGGATGTGTTGCAGGCAGCAGAACGTTCTCCACTCTGTCACGTCTGTCACATGTGCTCAGTGTGAACCTGCTTTCATCTGTGAAGAGCACAGGGCGCCAGTGGCGAATTTGCCAATCTTGGTGTTCTCTGGCAAATGCCAAACGTCCTGCACGATGTTGGGCTGTAAGCACAACCCCGACCTGTGGACGTCGGGCCCTCATACCACCCTCATGGAGTCTGTTTCTGACCGTTTGAGCAGATGCATGCACATTTGTGGCCTGCTGGAGGTCATTTTGCAGGGCTCTGGCAGTGCTCCTCCTGCTCCTCCTTGCACAAAGGCGGAGGTAGCGGTCCTGCTGCTGGGTTGTCCTCCTACGGCCTCCTCCATGTCTCCTGATGTACTGGCCTGTCTCCTGGTAGCGCCTCCATGCTCTGGACACTACGCTGACAGACACAGCAAACCTTCTTGCCACAGCTCGCATTGATGTGCCATCCTGGATGAGCTGCACTACCTGAGCCACTTATGTGGGTTGTAGACTCCGTCTCATGCTACCACTTGAGTGAAAGCACCGCCAGCATTCAAAAGTGACCAAAACATCAGCCAGGAAGCATAGGAACTGAGAAGTGGTCTGTGGTTATCACCTGCAGAACCACTCCTTTATTGGGGGTGTCTTGCTAATTGCCTATAATTTCCACCTGTTGTCTATTCCATTTGCACAACAGCATATGGAATTTATTGTCAATCAGTGTTGCTTCCTAAGTGGACAGTTTGATTTCACAGAAATGTGATTGACTTGGAGTTACATTGTGTTGTTTAAGTGTTCCCTTTTTTTGAGCAGTGTACATTGTGAGAAATGAAACGTTTCATTGGTATGAGTTGAATGACATTATATTGCCATGTAGTACTGGATGGAAAAACCCTGTACATGTGTGATGCATTAATGTTCTTTTGTAAGGTTACAGATATCTCAGATCTCAAAGCTGGAGGGGAAAGACATCCCGGACCGGGTGAAGAGAACAATGCATCGGTAAACTATTACCATATTTCCTTTTTTCATTTTACATGACATTTAAATACCTTCTCTGACTAATATTTGTTTTCCCCCTTTACAGCAGGTGTGCATCTTGGTGAATCAAAGGCTACAGTGTTAGAAATACTACATGTGATGTCAACCTGCCTGAAATATGCACCTGACAGCACAGGGGGCAGTGGGAGGGCCAATGAGGAAGGAGATGAAAGAGTTCTTACGAAGTTTAAAGCATCAAAGCCTTTTCCGACAGTGACGTTTTGGGGTTTATTTTATATCTAATTTGTGTTTTCACAGAAGCCTGTGCCAGAAATGCATTTTTAAAAAATAATAATTTAATGGCTTGTACATTTACATTGTGGTGCAATTTTTTTCTTCTTAATTTAAACCATTCTTGACTTTGACAAAATACATTTGCATAAGAGTTTTTACATGGACAAAGGTTTACACAATGCTTTTGTTGTTGTTTCTGTTGGCTATTGTCACAAAATGACAATAGCCAACAGTAGTATGGACCCTAAGTCTGGAACATTTTGCACCATGTGTAGAACTGTATTATACATATCAGGGTGCTGTTCAAGAGTGTTCAGAATCAGAAGGGTCCTGGTTGATGCAGTTCGTTTTCCTATTCTTAGCTCAGGCTCTTATCCTTATTTAATGTAAAGAAGCCTACATCAACAAATGGCAACTACTTCTAAACATCTAATCAACGCACTTCATGGATTGGTCATAATCCCTGTTGAATTCATGGTGTGTTTAGGTCAAATCAGATCAATGTGTTTTCAACCTCATCCCAATATTTAAATGTAGTTGATTATTAGTTGAGTATAGTATATAAACCCTAAAGTACTGGAAATACAAAAATAACTGTTGGCAGTCTTTTTCAGTGGGTGAATAAAGGCTGAAATCTCATTGATCAACGTCTCAACCATATATTGCCCAATTTTCCACGTTGAAATGACATGGTGTCCCCAGTGCGGTGGGTCTGCACCCCTCTGACCTCTACACCCTCACTGCTGCCAGCCCTACACCCCTTGCCCCAAACCCCTCACAACACAAATATACAGCAGGGTCTCTAGGCTTGTTTTCCTCCCTCTTCCTCCTGGTGCCTTCACCAGGCCTGATGCCCTTGACTTTGTGCTTGTCTAGGATGCAAATTCACAGAGGTTAGGATAATAAACAGCGCTAATGGGCTAGGGCTCAGAGGAGGCCACACTTCCTGCCTCCCCAAACAGGCTCCTGGGAGAAATCACAACAGAGACACAGAGGGGGGGGGGGGGGGGGGACAGGCAGGCAGGAGGACTTAGAAATGTAATGCATGACTTACCCGCCAGGTCAGGAAGGAGACCTCGTCTAGCATCTCCCTCTGAGTAATCTCTATTAGAGCCTCTGCTCCTTTCTTTCTTTTCTGCTCATTAACGTAAAAAAAAAAGAGCTTTCACCACTTTCACTGCCTTTGTATCTTTTGTGCTGTGTGAGTTCGCCAGAGTTCGTACTTAAAGCACGTTTGTGCTTTCCTATTCAGGCAACATCACACAACAGCTCCACAGTATTTCAATCTGGAGTTAATATCATGTCTGAATAAAATATCAGACAAGCTTTGAGCCAGCTATGCAAAGTCCCTATGTTCTTTGTGTGGGTGGGTGGAGAAGATGGGAATCAATGCACATGCTTGTCAGTCTTTGTGGTGCTGATGGCTGCTCCAGCATGTTGAGGTTGTGGGGTTATGAGGGGGGTTATATGGTGGATCAACCACAGTTCTTTCTGGGGTTTTGGCAGATGCACCATGCAGTCTGTGTTGGTCCCATTAGACATTTGGCTGAATAGTCACTCTGTGATCATTAACACAAAAGATCATTAGGATTCCTGAGATACCTCGACACAGGGGAAAAACCCAGCAGCTGAACAGAGCAGCCTCAACAACACAGAGCGGGGACTTGGCCAAGTTCAAACGAACTACAGAAACCTCTCAGTGGGCAATTAAGGCTCTCCAACTTTTATTTTTTTCTCTGGCGACCAGATCTGGCCCTGCTAGAGGAGGGAGGGAGTCTCTGGTGTGTGGAAGATGATGGGAAGGATGGAAAGGGGGCACCAAGTTCTGCCCCAGTTAAAGAGAAGAGAAGGGGGTCAGCGGTGTGAGAGGAAGAGGAAGGAGGAAGGGGAATGGGGAGGGGAAGACTGCTACAGCTGCCGCTGTGCTTCATCTGGGCAATTAGCTGTTATCAGCTCCCTGGGTGTCCTGAGACCCAACTTTCACATTGCTGGCACTTCACCAGATATCCCTCATCCCCACATCACACACACACACACACACACACACAACTCCACAGGGACACACAAAAACATTCAGACAGAGAGAGAGAGAGAGACACACTCAGAGCAGAGGCACATGGACAGAAACACTCAAAGTACAGACTTAAAATTCCAAAGGAAACCTTCAGCAAAAATACGAATTTACATGGGAGAGCTAAAAGTTAGTTATATACTTTTAATTTTTTTAAACCACGCCCATCATCATATTTCCCAGTATGCTCTATTGCAGGTAGATTTTTTTTTAATTGTTTGTGTCAATATCTATGTTTTTTCATGTACATTGATTGATTAAAATAAATCTTATGCCACTCAAATATAAATAACATAAACTATTACAATCTGTTACTTGGACATATTCCATCCGTTACAGAAATGGTTGCTCCAGTTTAGATGTTTAAGGTAGTCTCATATCTTAGCATTCCTAACCCTGGCAGTCATGTCAAATGTTGGATACGCCCACCCTGGTTGGATTCCAATAGGAATTACAACACATCACTTTGCAAGCCAGGATAATGTGACATGCAGGCCTGATGTGGCCTGTAAACAATGAGTTTCAGGCCACTGTATCAGGGTAAAACTAGGCCCACAAAAGAATGCCTTCTAAAATATGTATTGTATTGTCTTAAAGAATTACATTTTAATGACAACATATTCACTTAGGATCTCACTTGATGAAGGCCACAGGACTGAAAATGAATGAATGCAACAACCATGTCTCCGTCACTAGCAAATACATTCATATGTGGTACTGGTAACTCTAAAATTCACTTGAAAGGCACCCTGGGAAATATGCTGATAAGGCTTAAAATCCTAAAGAAGGGCTATTCTATTCCGGTCCTGAGGGACGAAACATTTCTCGTTTTAGATTTTTGTATGGTTCTTCAGAGACTCTAAATTGGTTCCCTTATGGCATCACTCTCAAGACCCTTATTCGGTTCCAACTTGCACCTTTATTGTTAAGAGTGTATGCTACATATGACTGATGAAGACATTCCTCATTAGTGTTACAGTCTTATATCTCGAAGTCTAAGAGGCACAACTGGTATCTGGTGGTTAACTGTAGAGTGTGGTCTTTATGGGCCTCTCTCTTTAGGCTGTAGCTCGGATTGTCTTCTAGAGGGTTGTCACATGTTGCACACATGTTCGTCCAGCCTTGGGAATCACCCTTTGTAAGGAGCGGCATCCTTCACGGCAGTTGGTGTATTTCCCCTAGATAGAAACTCTGACATCGCCACCTTTCCCCCCTGATTGAAATTATATCACCTCCCAGTAGATATGGGACGACATAGGGTATGTGTTGGGGCATGTTACTGTTGGTCCCCATTAACACAAAATGCAAGCTTCTTTTCAAGTGGTGCTATGTTTTAGCACTTCTATCCTGAAGTTAAGCACCGAGCACTCTCAAGGGCACTTATAGAATGGACAGGTGTAGATGGGGTCAAGGGGGGGGGGGGGCTCAAAGGGATTAGCTAGGTTACAGGCACACCACAGACATTCAATCAGAGAGGGAACACTGCTGCACCCAGACAGCAGCTACAGCTGACAGTAGCTGCCCCTTTGGAGCACAGCACCCCTCTTTCCAGGCCAGGAGTTACCACCAGCTCTATTGGCTGCTCCAGCTCCCATCTGCTCACTCATGGCTGTGCGGTTTGGCATGTCCAGTGCGTTTTGGATGTCCTGTTCTGGCCAGCCCAATACTCCTCTCCTTTTTGGTAAATATGGATTGGTTTCCACGCCCTAACTGAGTCTGTACTCCCTTCTCTAGCCTCCGAGCTTGTTTTTTACCTCCTCCCTACACACACGTGCACATGCATGTATGCATGCGTTGACATGGACGCACACACACACACACACAACGCACAGCTGACTCACCCCAGCCCCCAGACCAGAGTGGAGCTCAGCACATTCTCCGAGGCACAGAGAAACCCTGGCAGGATATACAAGCAAGTTCTGGCATCAGGAGCATTCTGTTTTTCAAAGGTCTGCTCTTGTTAAATACTAACTCCTTCCACATTCCCAGCGATCAAATAGGAATTGAAGTTGATTCAAATGCATAATTCATGGTCTGGAAAGCAATGCTTCTCATTTCACAGTGAGACAGGGATTCATTCACCTTACTGTAAGCTGCTCTGCCCCAAATAGTACTTTTCTTGATCCTGTCACAGACTATTTTGTATTCTTTAACTTACTATACTTACTACACTCAGCGTACTACACTCAGCGTACTAAATGTTCTATACTCCTTGATATCTCCTTGTGTTCTTTGTTCACAATGCACAGATGCAGGGTCATGAACCGAGTTGCCACACTCAGTTGAAGAGACTCTGTCTGACAGCTGATGTTTGTGATTTACTGGACCTCCTGTCTCTGGGTAGAGAGAGCAACAGACAGGCCTCGTAACTCAGGTGTTCCCATTCCACACCCTGTCACTGGCTGCAGATGCCAAGGCCTGTAAATCCAATGGAGTCTTTAAGGCAGCGTGTGGGGAGAGCAGATGGAGAGACACACTGCTGTACATACTTTATGAATATCCTAAATTACGCAAGGTTCAAGGATTCACAGCATGACTGCTTTTACTGCAAAAAAACTCAAACTGAGGTGCAACATGCAATGAGTGGAGGGTGAGGAATAGGGTCTTATCAATCAAGTTCATAATTACATTTGTTGTTGATTATGAATGAATGAATAAATACAATGGTGTGTAGATGGACTCATCGATTGAATCAAATGATTCCCAGCATTCCATTTCTATTGCAGAACTATTTTCTCAGAGTGGTCCAGACTAATAATGTGTTTCTTCTCCCCTGTGTTCCACTGTAGTGCCTGTTACATAATGAGCACATCTAATTAGTAGCAGACTGTTTTGTTCTGACCAGGGTCTATATATACAGTGGGGAGAACAAGTATTTGATACACTACTGATTTTGCAGGTTTTCCTACTTACGAAGCATGTAGAGGTCTGTAATTACTATCATAGGTACACTTCAACTGTGAGAGAGGGAATCTAAAACAAAAATCCAGAAAATCACATTGTGTGATTTTTAAGTAATTAATTTGCATTTTATTGCATGACATAAGTATTTGACACATCAGAAAAGCAGAACTTAATATTTGGTACAGAAACCTTTGTTTGCAGTTACAGAGATCATACGTTTCCTGTAGTTCTTGACCAGGTTTGCACACACTGCAGCAGGGATTTTGGCCCACTCCTCTATACAGACCTCCAAATCCTTCAGGTTTCGGGGCTATCGTTGGGCAATACGGACTTTCAGTGCCCTCCAAAGATTTTCTGTTGGGTTCAGGTCTGGAGACTGGCTAGGCCACTCCAGGACCTTGGGATGCTTCTTACGGAGCCACTCCTTAGTTGCCCTGGCTGTGTGTTTCAGGTTGTTGTCATGCTGGAAGACCCAGCCACCACCCATCTTCCATGCTCTTACTGAGGGAAGGAGGTTGTTGGCCAAGATCTCACGATACATGGCCCCATCCATCCTCCCCTCAACACGGTGCAGTCGTCCTGTCCCCTTTGCAGAAAAGCATCCCCAAAGAATGATGTTTCCACCTCCATGCTTCACGGTTGGGATGGTGTTCTTGGGGTTGTACTCATCCTTCTTCTTCCTCCAAACACGACGAGTGGAGTTTAGACCAAAAAGCTCTATTTTTGTCTCATCAGACCACATGACCTTCTCCCATTCCTCCTCTGGATCATCCAGATGGTCATTGGCAAACTTCAGACGGGCCTGGACATGCGCTGGCTTGAGTAGGGGGACATTGCATGCGCTGCAGGATTTTAATCCATGACGGTGTAGTGTGTTACTAATGGTTTTCTTTGAGACTGTGGTCCCAGCTCTCGAGACCAGGTCCTGCCGTGTAGTTTTGGGCTGATCCCTCACCTTCCTCATGATCATTGATGCCCCACGAGGTGAGATCTTGCATGGAGCCCCAGACCGAGGGTGATTGACAGTCATCTTGAACTTTTTCCATTTTCTAATAATTGCGCCAACAGTTGTTGACTTCTCTTCTTGGCCATTGTGGAGAGGTTGTAGTCTGTTTGATTGAGTGTGTGGACAGGTGTCTTTTATACAGGTAACAAGTTCAAACAGGTGCAGTTAATACAGGTAATGAGTGGAGAACAGGAGGTCTTCTTAAAGAAAAACTGAGAGCCGGACTTCATACTGGTTGGTAGGTGATCAAATACTTATGTCATGCAATAAAATGCAAATTAATTACTTAAAAATCATAAAATGTGATTATCTAGATTTTAGTTTTAGATTCCGTCTCACAGTTGAAGTGTACCTATGATAAAAATTACAGACCTCTACATGCTTTGTAAGTAGGGAAACCTGCAAAATCGTCACTGTATCAAATACTTTTTCTCCCCACTGTAGATGGTTCTTGTACATACGCAGAGAATGGGGTTCATCTATCCAGCCTGGCCCACAGAGATCTAACCCTGAGTTTACCATGCATGGCAGCCCAGTGTGGGGCATGCAGTGAGAGATAATGGCAAACACATGTAGAGGGAAAAGGCTCAACGGCGAAGGAGCCAAGATGTTTCATCTTTAAAGTGATAATTATTCTACCCCAACTCTGCACTTCTCTATGTGGGTCTTTGATGTAAGGGAGTATATGGCAGTTCACAAGACAAGATTGAAATTAGAGGAGAGTGTAATGAATTTGATGGCCCCATATTTAGGTTAAATTACTAATTAGTGATTTTCTGTATGTGCGATGTGTGCAATTTGTGAGTGTGTGCTTGCTTGTGTGAGTGCGAGCATGTATAGGTATGCATAGGTGCGTATGCGTGGAGTCTATGGCAGGACACAGATGCCAATGGAAAAGAGTGCATCTCATTGTGCCAGCTGTGCATATTTTTTAAGTTAAATTGTGCAGATAACCCCCTCACCAACCATGAGTCTGGGGGAACTCCACAGGGGGAGCACTAAGGCCTGGAAATGGGGAAAAGGTATTTGAAGTCTTAGAAAAGTACTGAACTGTAGATATTGTACTGTACGTTCTTCAGTTTCATGTTGAATTACAGTAATTCGTGAATAACAGTTTGCAGTGGGGATCGCCTGAAACAAGCATATATCTGTCCACTTCAAATGAACTGGAACAACAGAGTAACATCCCAGTCCAAAACTGTGCTCTTATTGAGTCCCTACTCTGTCCTGAGTTTAAGCTAAAAGATAAACTGAGAAATCCTTTCACTTCTGTAGTAGCCCCTCATCCCCCACCTACTTCACCCCATCCCCCACCTACTACACCCCCATCCCCTTACCACTTACCTTACCTCCTTTAAAGCTGGGCAGCCCTCTTTCCAGCAGCCAGACAGGATAGCCCACATCCTGTGAGAGGCAGGAAAGAGCCCCACCCTCAGCCCCAGATGCAATCGCGTGCTCCAGGCAGCACCCCTCCAGCCTTCCACCGCTCATACTCATCTATCTCTGATACAAAACATGCTAACACTTCAGCATCACAGTAGAAAGCTAATCATTCTCGAAGCAAAACTGAAATTCGGTTCACATGGAATTGACACTTAATTATAGCCAATTGTGTGCACTGTGCAAAGCTGCAGCTCGTTTGGACACTCTCTCAGAGATCTCCAGGCTCTGTGAGGTGTACCACAAGTGTGTGGTTATCTCAACAGCTGACACCAATTTAAGTGAGCTGAGCTCTTCTTGGATCTATCTGCTCCCCCATGCTTCAGTGAACTCTGGCCCTACCTCCATCAGATGCACACAGCCAGTTATGGGTTTGCTGGCTGCAGTGACAACCACATACAGATCAGGAATTTTGTTACCAGTCTTCACAGTTTTTTCACTCTAAATACACAGCCAAAAAGGTCTGTGTTGGGTCAGCTCAGGGTTGGAGTCTAAAGTTTGAGGCAGAAGTCTGACATATGGTACTTATGGTGGGTGAAGCTTTCAGAGTGATTGACCTCTAGTAGACTACAGGTGTTGTGAGAAATACAGCATTTCGTAGATAAACGTTTTTTCTGGTACTCCAGAACAGTGTCTACTCCAACATAAACGGATAAGAAAGGGCTGGATTGTCTCAAGTTCAAATGTTTTGTTTTCATCATTAAATCTTTAGCAATTAACTTGATACTCAACATAACCTCACTCTTAACTACAATGTCAACAACACTTAAAGAAGTCCTTCATTCAGTCTCTGATGTAGACATCTGTCTCCCTGTGTTCCCATCATGCTCTAGTTTGAGGTCAAAGGGAGGCGTCCTCTAAACTCAGCCACACCAAACCTCCCTGGCTCTAACAAGTCGCTTGTTTTGGATAGGGCTGTCAGAATGTCAGGGCCCTGTTTTTCAATACCATGAAAGCACATGCACACCCAACCCAAGAAGCTTGGCCTCCTCCCTTACATGAGAGGCGGTACCAGAGAAGAAAGATGAAGCAAGACACCCCACTCGCTGTTTAAAAGAATAATCTCGTTCAATGAATGTCAATGGACTAAGTAGACCAGACCCAGCTGCAATTGCATTGGTGTCTATGGGAGACACACCCAGTTAAGTAGACCTGAACTGAAAATGTTCTCCCCAATGGTAAATGGCCTGAGTGAACTACCTTCATTTATCCACCATCTTTGACGGGACAACAAGTAAAAGCGGTCTGGGTCCTGAACAGCTCCACAGAGAGGCTAACATGATTGTTCCCTGTCCAGCGGTCATGTTTCTGGCTGCAGTTCACAGGCTGCTTTCAGGTGTGAGAACTCCTCTCTGCCAGACCAGGCCAACCATCCAACCGCGGCAGCGTTGTAATTTAGACCATTAAGATGTAGTGCAGAGGTCTGAGAGAGCTGGCAAGGGGACAGGTTCACACACCACTCCCAGGCCCAGCCGTTACAGTACAGAAGCAGCACTGAGGGAGTGGGCAGGGTCAGGGAGCTGGACCTGCTGGACCTGCTGGACCGGCCAACACATGTTGGATTTCCCTCCCCAGTCACTACCAGGTTGGACAGAGCAAGTCTTGTTTATTTAACTTGTTAGCCTTAACATTTCTAAAAGCATAATATTAAACTGATGAAACACTGAACTTTGCAGAGTTATACAATAGTTCAGACTGGGTGTTTGGCCTCCGAGACCTGTGTAATTAGTAGCCTCATGCACTTTGTCTGTGTGTAAATTTCTCCAGAGATGCACTGTTTATTTACAAAAGTCGAGCCACCTCAAGATTTTTCCAAGATGAATGGTGACTGAGTGTATGTATAAATGTGTGTGCATACAGACATAGGATCTTAATTGATCACTCTTTTGTTGCTGAGAATTTGCATTCAAGGTTTAAAAAGGCTTCTTAAAGTTTGTAATTTCCGCTTAAAAATGTCAGACTTGATTTGCTGTAAGATTTTTATTATCAACACCTACAAAAAATGTTCATTAATTATAATCCACATAATAATTAAATGTCCTGTTGCTGCAGGATTCTTTTCCTGCTGTAGCAAACTGGCTCAAATTAAGATCCTAAATCTGTAGTGTATTTGAGATTTATTAAGGCTTCAAAAGTTTGTAATTTCCGATTTGACATTTCAGACGTGATTTGCCCTAACAAAAATTTTATCAACCCCTTAAAAAAAATCCATTAATTATAATCGAAATAAATGTAATTTCCTGTTACTGCAGGATTATTTTCCTGCTGTAGCAAACTTGCTCAAATTAAGGTCCTGTGTGTATGTCACTGCAGACAGTATCTGATGGGCCTCTGTGCTGCAGTCAGTGTGGAAGTTGTGCCGCCAGGAGTGGCTCTGTCTGTCTGACTGTTTGGCCTAAGGCTCATAAAGCTTGCTCCATCAGCCCTAAAATGATTCCTCCACAGCAAAACTCCAGCCCTGCAGCTTCAGCTCCCTCCAGCCACCACTGAGATAAACTGGCAGGCTGCAGATATGGCATGAGAGCCATGGGGGAACCTAGACCTTACGCTTCAAATCGTGTGAGACCTAGCCATATAATAACTAACCAGATTGGTTGAATTCCCATTTTTATTGTACAAATATAATAACTCATCAATCTACTCCTCATTCTGACTTCTTATCATGATGACAAGCTGGGGGAGCTGATCACTTCATCTCCATCTGTCACGTTTAGTTCCTACAGTACACTACCAATGTAAGATCTTAATTTGATCACCATGTTGCAGGATACTTTTCCTGCACATTTGTAATTTCCATTGAGAAATTTCTAATAGATTTTCCGTTATGAAAAATTGATCCAACCCATACAAAAATGATGATCCACATAAAAATTACATTTCCTGATGCTGCAGGATAATTTTCATGCTGTAGCAAACTGGCTCAAATTAAGATCCTACATCTGTACTCCCTCTGGCTCTTTTAGTCAGTTAAAAATATCAGCTGTGGGAAGGAGCTGGGCCAGCCAGCCAGGATTCAATGCCCCAGCGTGGGTTGGACATGGACTGCATGGTGCAGCTTGACACATGTACACTGTAAACCCCAATGTGCTGTCATTACTCAAAACCTTTGAGGAAACCTGTTGCACTTAATGTATATGAGTACAGTTACTTAAAGTGATTTTGTAGTCATTACTCAAAGCGATACGAGTCCCTTTGACTCTGTAAAGGGTCCATATTTGAGATGTATCAGCTTAAAACATTTTGAGTAATGGCCCCACTAAGCGACACCTCACGTATAATTTCTGAGTGTGCCTTGCCTTATCGAGTGAATTGTAGAGTTACCACCCATGACCTTAATTTGTTAGTAACAGAGACATGAATGTTGAATTTGTTCATTTTCAGTCCTGTGGTCTTCATCCAAGTAAGTTCCTAGGTGAATGTTATCATTGTAATTAAACTCTTTATGACAATACATTACATATCTCATTAGGCCTTATTTTAAGGCCTAGCTTTACCCTAACACAGTGGCCTGCAACTCATGGTTTTCAGGTCACATCAGGCCTGCAAGTGGGGTTGGAAAATTCATGAAACTCTCCTAAAATCCCCAGATCTTCAAAAAATATTGGTTGAACGATTTCAAGGAATCTTCCGACCGAGATTTCTGGAAAACCTGGGAAATGTGACAGTATTTTGCAACCCTACCTGCTAGTTACATTATGCTGGCTTGCAAAGTAATGTGTAATTCCTATTGGAATCCAGCCAGAGTTAGGATATCCAATAGTAGATTTTTTTTTTAAAGATTGCCAGGGTTAGGAACAGTGTGAGGAGACTACCTAAGCCATTTAAACTGGAACAACCATTTAATTAACTAACGGGTGCAAAATTAGTTTAAAAAACAAACATATGTTATATATATTTGTAGCATAAGATTAATACATGAATTACTCAATGTACATGTAAAAACACAGATGTTGAAAACAATTCAAAAAAATTGACCTGCAGTAGAGTATGCTGGGAAAAAAGTGAATATGTTATCATAACTTTAAAAAAGAGATGATGTGACTTGTCATTTAGTTTTGAGTTGACTTTGAGTTCAGCTTACTAGAACTATTTGAGTAAAAAATGCCATGGGGTTTACAGTGTAGTTATCGATATAGTATAGTGTGGAGAACCAGACCGGGACACTCGTTATGTATTTATACTGGTCTAACTGCAGGTTATGTTGCTGTCTGGAGCTGGGTGGATGGATGGTGTCGTGACTGGAGGCTCTGTACAGCAGGACTGGGGAAGGAAGCAGAGACAGGAGACATCTAGCGGCCTTTTGTAACTGGAACACAGACAGGGTTCATTGGTTCTGCTGTTGGTGGATATCAAGCCCTTTGGTGTCTTTGGTGCCTGGTGGCAGGTAGCATAGTGGTTAAGAGTGTTGGGCCAGTAACCAAAAGGTCACTGGGCAGAATCCCCAAGCAAATTAGGTGAAAATCCCTAGTTGCTCCTGTAAATTGCTCTGGATAAGAGGGTCTGTAAAATGGTATATTCATTGTATGTTCCAGTCAGGTGTACAGTGACATCAGCCACTTCTATCTTTTGTTCTCTTTTGGTTTTGGAGACCAACATTTTAAAAGCATACATCATGTAAACACTTCTTTAAAATGTTTACATGTGTATCTATGCAATTTACAACAAGGACACAGCAGATTTATACGGCCATATACAACATATGTAAATATATTTAATATCTTAATGTATGCAACAGCAACAATATACTTGATTTACTGCTGTGCAACAAAGAACCTTTGAAAATGCATAAAATAAGATTGAAACTTTATAGCTTGTAAGTACTAGACAAAAAAATGTCAACCCAGCTCTCCACAGTTAAAAGTATTCTAAATGACATGGCTAATGTGTGCCATTATATCATCTCTTACGTCCAGTCAAACAAATCATCCCTCCCAGCCAACCAGGCTGAGGGACAGGGCATGTGCAGGCAGCGGTGCTCTGACTCCACTCTCCTCCCCCTATCGCCAGGCCTAATTTAGAGAGACATGGCCCAATAGGACAGGGGTTTTCTGTACACTCCCAGGCAAGGGGTCTTTCCTTCTTTTTCTACCCATCATTCTGTTATCTTGACAGACTGTCAGACCAGGGCAGCTACCTTCGGTCTCAACCAATTCCCAACATGTCTCTGGTATGCACTGCGTTGACATAGAATATCATGTCATAATGTCTTTCTTTTTTTTATACCTCAAACGTTTTGTTGTGTGTCAATGTCCTGGGCCACTGGACTCGGATGTGGTTACACCGAGTTTGTAGTCAAGCAGAGAGCACTGGGGGAAGCTGAGTCTGAATAATGGAAATATGTATGTGAACACATGGGGACATACAGGCCTGTTGACACCCAGTCTTTTAATATGTTTGAATTGGCACATCAATTAAAGTTAGGTAAGCCCATGGTTCGGGTTTAATTACGTTCCTGTCAGGTTACGCTCTCCCCCATTCCCCCTGACCTCTCTCTCCATGACTGTTGCCATGCCATTTGTTCCTGCCTGCCAACCATTATTTTCTCAGTGTTTTGACATCCTTCTTTCTGTTAAATGCTTGGTTAGAGGTGGCGGTAGGTCAGCGTTGGAGCATTGGGATGAATTACGACAGCAGCAGCAGCAGTACATGCCAATCGTTCCCTACAGTGCTTTCATAGACAATGTGTTTGACGTAAGGAATTTATGTGCACCAGTGTGCATGCACTAGGTCATTTGTGTGTGTGTGTGTGTTGTTACGGAGAACACATTCATGGGGGATGCATAATGAAGAGATATCTAGCTCTTCAGACCTACATCATACCATTCACTTTAGATGATTGAAATTAAGTAGCTTAAACGGCAAGAGTCCAAACCAAGTAGAACCCATACAGCCTTAGCTCTGAGTGTGACAGAGGGGTGTTTGTTACCAGGCTTATGGTCTCTGTGCTGAGGACAGAGGTTGCAGTGCCACGGTGCCAAACTCTGGAAGTGGGTCAGTGCTCAGTCACACAGTGGCTGTA
Source organism: Oncorhynchus mykiss (assembly GCF_057628025.1). Taxonomy (NCBI): domain Eukaryota; kingdom Metazoa; phylum Chordata; class Actinopteri; order Salmoniformes; family Salmonidae; genus Oncorhynchus; species Oncorhynchus mykiss. Next base: position 54,831,147 of record NC_143032.1, on the reverse strand, counting down.
ACACATACATCATATCACGCGTGCACCTGTAAAAACACACCAAGCTGAGGGAGAGCAGAGCAGAACAGAGCTGGCATGGCGTCACCCTCCAAATCTGGACTCAAATAGTGGGTCATTTTCACCCACAGAAAATACTCTGTGACTGGGCTTTCATTCCTCCTCAATGGTAGGTTCTGTCTTCAATAAACCTAACCCAGGACAGGACAGGACAGGACAGGACAGGACAGGACAGGACAGGACAGGAGGGAGGGAGGGAGGTTACCGGTCCAGAGGATCATGGCAACCATGATAGTCTCTGATTCTAAGTTGAGATATTTCTCTTAGTAAATTATATTCAATATTTAGTGAATATTAGTACATTGTACCTGTAATAGTAATACAAACATGATTGATGGTTTGTTTATATCTCATTTGCTAGCCTAAGTTGAGGTGAATTTATTTGTTTTAATAAAAGATTGTGTTTCCATTCTATGGTATACTTATCCCCTAAATCTTTATGTGTGTTCTACACCACTTTATACTTGGGGTCTATCGGACTACTTTGACTCAGCAATTTAACTACACATCCCACTGGGCACAGACGTGAATTCAACGTCTAGTTTTGATTTACATTTGGTTGAGTTGCCAACTATTGTGAATTCAACATGAAATGAACAAAACATGTCACTATGTAATTGGATGTAGGCTAATACAAAATGGCCTTACGTTGAGGACTTCTTGCAAACTCAATTCGTTTTCTACATTGATTCAACGTCATCACATTAAGTTTGGGGTTGAAATGATAGGGAAACAAAGACTGTGCCCGAGGCAGTATCGAGTTGTGAGTTTAGCATGTCTGGAGGAGTAGGCTGTCAGTATGACGTTTTGAGCCAGAGGTCTCTTTGTCTGAGGCTACAAGCCTTCATTTGGAGCACTATGCTATACCACCATTCTTCTGGAGATCTGAAAACACACAGTTCAATGAGGTCGTACGGCACAAACCATTCTGGTTTCGAATTGTGCTTGTTTATATGATAGTTAATGTCATAGACAAATAGAAATCGATGGAGTCTCAAGCGCAGACAGAGTGATAGACTCCAGACATGGTAAAGGAACATGGTAAAGAAAGAATAACAAATGATGATGGCCACTGAGTTGCACCGTGGGTCGGGTCTGGGGGCCTGGAGAGGATCAGACGTATAAGGAAAAGTCTTATTCCTCCCCTGGGCTAACACACGGCCATCTCTCATCTGCTTATCAGCCCCTGAGAGAGCCGGAGTATAGCCAGAACACCACAGGCTTTGTGGATGGACTCATTTCCAAGATCACTGGAAAGTTTATATACAGGCAAGGTCCATATATTGTTCCCATCTGTGCAACTTTAATCATGAATATAACCATGTGCCATGTTTTAATGAAAATAACCAAATTTAAGAGAAATATGAATCTTCAGAGGGACTCCACCCATCTATACATAAAAAGGCTGCACAGAGGAACTTGTGTTGATGACACCAGTCTATGGAAAAAGGCCAGTATATGCCAGCTTCTTGATTGACGTTGGTTTGTTGGGCCTTTAACAACTTTACCTCAGTGTGTAATATTCTTTTACTAAGTTTACTCACATTGTCTAAACATGTCTCAACCATGTCTGAAATATGAAAAGCTGAATCTCAGAGGGGGGTAGGCCACTGTCTCTCCCCCTGTCGCTCAAACCTTCCGAACATGGGCTGTCATGTATGACATCAAGTAAACAACATGTATTAAGTTTAGTTTGTTTAATGTTTGAATAAATTGCACCAGCCTTGTAAAGTGTAACAGCTGTTTCGTTGCTCATTTGCACTTTCCTGCGTGGTTGATGTTTACAGTGGAAAATGTCCCTGACAGCAGGCTCTGCTATGAATCTACTTGTTCTCATAAAACAACCTTTTTTTGGGGGGTGGGATTTTTTTCCAATGCTCTGGCATACGGGCCAGTCTGAACGCTTTCTTCTCATCACGGGATACTTGTAAAGAGAAATTCCAGTAAAGTGGTTCATTAAAACATTTTACAACCAGAACTTGATTAAGGAGCTTTAAAATATATATATATATATAGAGAGAGATTATTATTCTATGTCAACCTCCACAGTCTGGGTTGCATAGAATACTATTGTTTGGAATAGCATGTCTGTCAGGTTAGACAGGATGATAAGCTTGACCTATTAAAGCAGAACATCCATCAACTCTACATGAAGATTGAGGCTGGAACAATTATAGGTCAAAATAGAGCCATATCATTACAAATACTCCTGGACTACAAAATATGGCCCTATTTTCTATTTTAGAGTGTCAGAGTTGTTAACTCTGAATCCCAGTTTTACCAGTCTGTCAGTTCTCTAATGTTACCTGTAATCCTCTGAGTAGGCAGAAATGGCCTCAATCAGGAGTGGCTGGTTCGTTCACCTGTCTAAACAGCTGCTGAACAAACAGGCTGCTGTTAGTTTTTGAGTTATTCTGGCCGGGTTTCGAGGCACACTGAAAGGTAAACATCCCATTCTGAGGATTATTGGCTACACCTGAGAGAGCCCAAAGCCAGCCGCACAATCCTGTATCTGTTCCCCAGGACCCGGCAAGAAATCTGTCAGATAGATCTGAATATGTACATACACCAACTGCCCTGCACACACAAATGGCATCACCCACAAAGCTCAACCACAGGACAACACATTTACACAGTCTGCCTTGATATGTGAATAACGGTATCAAAACTTGCAACCACACTGACTTACCGACATTCATATGGTGTGCGGTGTGGATTTTTCGTCCCGTAGTGTGAATGCACACATTCACAGACAGAGTTAACGGACAACTTTTCTCTGTCAAAGGTGTTGACACCCGGTGTGCATTAGAGTAAAATATTGTAGTCCCTGTTGGCAGCCTTGCCCTTCATTTTCAGCGCAGTAATAAGCAAGTTTACTTGCAATAATCATCAGCTGTGTGTCTCCAGCAGAGCAACAGATGTTCCCTCACCGCCTCTAGTGCTTGAGAGCAGACATACTGTGGGAAAGCAAAGAGTTACCTTATTTACATGTTTTCAGCAGTTGAAATATGCTGAAAGTACAGTTATTTTTGAACATAAGCATTCATGCTGTCCATTCTTTTTTTTAAATAGCTTGGTGACTGATTTGAAGCTAATCTCTTTTGGGAATAGTTTGTGGTTTTCATGCGTAAGATATTGACCAACCGTAAGTTGATCAGTGTGTCCGATTAAGCAGGAACCAGCTCTGTTAGCCATCCTTTTCAAAGAGATCTAATGTCCCAACTCACAGTGTTTCGGCCCAATGGGCACATCTCACAAACTCACACAGTGTTACTGTTCCCTGCGGTTGGCTCCATTCTTGGCAGTCACAACACACACACATAGTGCCAGGCAGGCCCAAGAAGGGGCGAATGTGCCAACGGGTGCTCTATTTAGCATGACTCAATGTCCGTTTAAACTATCACTAGTCTGTGTGAATAAGATCTTTCTAGACCCCATCACTGGTTACCCAGCCCTGGACACTTCAGTCTAACACTGGAATTAGACCTAAACCTGGAGGCCTTAGGGTCCTCTGCCTCAGAGGGTGAGGTAGTTATGGAAACTTATGCAGGTAAACCAAGCAATGGAGAGTGTTTAGTTTGCTCATGGAGAACCCATTAGAACAACCTGCACTCATTTTGCCCTAGTCTGGTTTGAGGACCAGCCTGATCGCCAAGTCAAATTTGCTCTGAACGGAATACATTTAAGAGTAGTGTTTGCAGTGCTGGCAGTCTTTCACATCAACTTCTAGACTAGCCCAGTTCTACACCCTGGGTTGAATTGACAGCGCAGTTTGTGGTATGGTCCCCACATTGCGGTTTTGTAGTTTACACCTTTCCTGCCATGGGGAAGCCATGCTGTGGGGGTTCTGTTTGTTGATGTTTAAATACTCAGGAAGATACTGTATATGGTGTGAATTAGAGAGCACCACCGACCACACAGTGCACACCAGGAGCTCCATTGTCGGCTGGCGGTAAGGAGGCATTTCCAATTTCATCATGTAAGAAATGTAATTTTCCAGCCCTTAACAGTTCGGCAATTTACCTGTGTAACATCAGCTCACTTGCGTTGAGGGGGAGGGATGGGAATATTTGAGGTGTGTCCTTAAAAACAGCGCAGAGGTGACAATTTCATGCTGCGCTAATGGGAAGTTTTAAGACCCACAAAAAGCCGGTGTTAACGGTAACAGTTAGTGGATAATGAATATCATATTTAGAAACAAACTATTGGTTTCCCCCCATTTTTTGGGAGGGGGGTTAAAAACAAGCATAGTATACCATCCACTCTATCAAGGCTAGTTTAGAAGCATCGCATAGGCCTATACAGTATGTGCATATTTTTATCCTGGCCATTAGCCAACTAGCCAATGAATAAAGTGGTTTTAAATTGTCTACTGAGAGTGCCTCTGAAATAATTTGCCAATTTTTGTCTTCATGCTTTTCCATTATTCACAATTCACATAACTGCATACTCATTTCGCTTGTTCGACTAGGCTATCCAATCCCCATTTTTAAAGACGGCCCCTCGTCAGATTACCAAAAACAGGCACTCTCCTCCAAGGTTTTCAATCCTCCTGTAATGCCATATCAACAGCAGATTATTTTGAGAATCTGACTCGCAACGATACAATTGACAGTAACCTAGTATTTTGAATAGATGAGTGAATGTTACGTGTAGACATTTAGGCCTGTGTGCACATACAGTGCCATGGAATGAGAGAAGCGATTTATGATATCACGCTTCCGACCTGATCCTATTTAGAAATATTGTTGTTTGTTAAACAAGATGTATAATTGTTTTGTTTAATTTGAGTTTAAAAAAAAAGAAAGATTCACCGTCCATGTTTTTTTATTTTTTTTTTACCTTTATTTTACTAGGCAAGTCAATTAAGAACAAATCCTTATTTTCAATGACAGCCTAGGAACAGTGGGTTAACTGCCTTGTTCAGGGGCAGAACGACAGATTTGTACCTTGTCAGCTCGGGGATTTGAACTTGAACCTTTCAGTTACTAGTCCAACACTCTAACCACTAGGTTACCCTGCCACCTGAAGATGTAGGATGCATGGCTCAAATGCAGTGCAATTTCCAAACAACAACACAGAGTTACACATGGAGTAAAACAAAAATACCGTCAATAATACAGTAGAAAAATAAGTCTATGTACAATGTGAGCAAATGAGGTGAGATAAGGGAGGTAAAGGCAAAAAATACCATGGTGGCAAAGTAAATACAATATAGCAAGTAAAACACTGGAATTGTAGATTTGCAGTGGAAGACTATGCAAAGTAGAGATAGAAATAATGGGGTGCAAAGAAGCAAAATAAATAAATAAATACAGTAGGGGAAGAGGTAGTTGTTTGGGCTAAATTATAGATGGGCTTTGCTTTGACAGCTGGTGCTTAAAGCTAGTGAGGGAGATAAGTGTTTCCAGTTTCAGAGATTTTTGTAGTTCGTTCCAGTCATTGGCAGCAGAGAACTGGAAGGAGAGGCGGCCAAAGGAAGAATTGGTTTTGGGGGTGACCAGAGAGATAGACCTGCTGGAGCACGTGCTACAAGTGGGTGCTGCTATGGTGACCAGCGAGCTGAGATAAGGGGGGACTTTACCTAGCAGGGTCTTGTAGATGACCTGAAGCCAGTGGGTTTGTATGAAGCGAGGGCCAGCTAACGAGAGCATACAGGTAGTAGTGGTGGGTAGTATATGGGGTTTTGGTGATAAAACGGATGGCATTATGATAGACTGCATCCAATTTATTGAGTAGGGTATTGGAGGCTATTTTGTAAATGACGTCACCGAAGTCGAGGATCGGTAGAATAGTCAGTTTACGAGGGTAGGTTTGGCAGCATGAGTGAAGGATGCTTTGTTGCGAAATAGGAAGCCGATTCTAGATTTAACTTTGGATTGGAGATGTTTGATGCGAGTCTGGAAGGTGAGTTTACAGTCTAACCAGACACCTAGGTATTTGTAGTCCACATATTAAGTCAGAACCGAGTAGTGTTGCTGGATGGGCGGGCAGATGCAGGCAGCGATCGGTTGAAGAGCATGCATTTAGTTTGACTTGTATTTAAGAGCAGTTGGAGGCCACGGAAGGAGAGTTGTATACAATGACAACTAAAAGATACCAAAAGAAATGTAGTCCAATCAACGTAAGCTACAGTGCATTCGGAGCGTATTCAGACCACTTTTCCCACTTGTTGTTAAGTTACAGCCTTATTCTAAAATGGATTCAATATTTTTTCCCTCATCAATCCACACACAATACCCCATAATGTCAAACCAAAAACAGGTTAAGAAATGTTGCACATTTATTAAAAATAAAAAACAGATACTTTATTTTGTAAGGGTTTTCCTCCTCTTCGTCTGAAGAGGAGAGGCGAGAAGGATCGGAGGACCAATTTGCGGCGTGGTAAGTGTCCATGTTTTTAATATGAAAAAACTCAACATGAACACTAATACAAAAACAATAACCGTGAACAAAACCGAAACAGTACCATGTGGCAAACAAACACAGACACGTTAGCAATCACCCACAAAAACCCAACACAAAACAGGCTACCTAAATATGGTTCCCAATCAGAGACAATGACTAACACCTGCCTCTGATTGAGAACCATATCAGGCCGAACATAGAAATAGACAAACTAGACATACAGCATAGAATGCCCACTCAGATCACGTCCTGACCAACACTAAAACAAAGAAAACACAAAAGAACTATGGTCAGAACGTGACATATTTACATATACTACCAGTCAAAAGTTTGGACACACCTACTCATTCAATTGTTTTTCTTTATTTTGACTGTTTTCTACATTGTAGAATAGTAACCAAAAAAGTGTTAAACAAATCCAAATACATTTTATATTTGAGATTCTTCAAAGTAAACACGTTTTGCCTTGATGACAGCTTTGCACACTCTTGGCATTCTCTCAACCAGCTTCATGAGGTAGTCACCTGGAATGCATTTTAATTGACAGGTGTGCCATCTATAATAAATGCTAATACATTTACATCATAAATAGAGATTTGGATGTAAAAAATAAAACGTATCCTTTAAAGCAATTAAGTAGAGGTTACTCAACCATCTCCAACTGCCTGTAGAACTCAAATCATATAATTGGTATGCACTCTGATGTTAATCAGGTGTTCTTGTGTTTTTTGAGTACTGTTTACAAATATTTTGTTCTGTTAATCTAATGTTACTGAGTTTACAAGTTATGATTGTTTAATATTTTAAAGTCTAACATTTATTAGACGAGCTGTTGTAACTTGATTCTATTATGTTTGACTTCTTTGCTTAAAATAGTAAAGTAGTAGCCTGACACTGATATTTGAGTAAAAAACACTTGATTTGTCTATGTTGTGCTGATATAGAACGATCACTTTTTTGCAAGTTACGACTACTTAATAAAAACAGCAAATCCCTTCCTCATCCTTGTTGTGGAGTATGGCGGCCCCCTCAAAACACGGGCTCAAAAAACACCCAAATACGTCCTTTTAGAAATGACAAACCTCTCAGTGTAGTGATGCACGTCTTTAGATTTTGTACACATGAAATTGTTTCATTCCGAACTTTATCCGCAATGTTATATTTCCTTTTGCACGACTCGAGATGTTTCCCCTATCCAGCTGTTCCATTCTCTGTGTAGCCTGCTGCTTCAGGTAACTGCCAAACTAAAGGAAACACTAACATAAAGTGTCTTAACAGGGTGTAGGTTGGGCCACCACGAGTCGCCAGAAAAGCTTAAATGCGCCTTGACATAGATTCTACAAGTGTCTGGAACTTCTTGTGTGGAAGCACCATAGGCTTTCAATATACTTTGTATCCCTCATTTACTCAAGTGTTTCCTTTATTTTGTCAGTTACCTGTACAGTAAAATGGACAGAGAGGCATCACTTGAGTCGCAACAAAATGGAATATAACACTGCTGATAAAGTTAAGAATGACAACATTTCATGTGTACAACATCTAAAGACCTGCATCATGGTGTTTTTGGAGCCTTTGTTCATGTTTTCTGTGGGCCCCTATACTACACAATGCGGAAGTGATTTGCTGTTTGGGGTAAGTTTCTCAAAAACATGTGAAATCACCACAAAAGGTGTCCGGACCCTTCTATAACATGCAGTTTATATCAAAAATAGAGGTTTGGTTGTAAAGAAATAAAACATCTCCTTTAATGAGTTAGGCAATGACTTTTAATTATGTATAGCCCTAGCCCCTATATCAGTGTGAATGCCATAGCCTACGTTTAACAATGCATTTCCATATTGAAGCAATGCAATTAGAACAATATTTTGCAAATGGGGCAGGCTATTTAACTAGGCTGTAACGGACTAGCATTTGAATTGGAGTTGACGACGACGCAACACGTAAAATACTGTAAATACGCAACTTAAAGCAACCGCATATTTAACCATGGAGCACGTTCTGATTGGCCAGTGAGGGGCCAAGCCTTGACACACCACAACTTGTTTATCCATCAAAACCCAGTCCTTCTGCGCCACCACCAGCAACTGCGCCCATAACTGTGGTGGTGAAAATAGCGAAGATATTTCTGACACACCCCCGAACCTATAGCGCTACTGCCAGCGCTTAACTTTACCATGCGTTCGGTTTGTTAAAATAGAGCCCCAGCAGAAATACTGAGCCACTGAACCCGCTTGATTATGTTAAATGACTATTTTAGCCGAGATGCTTGGATTCAACAAAGAGGTATTCAGGCCAGCTGAAGCACAGTTTTCTCCTCCAGAAAGAGAGTTTAATCCTAAAAGCTGTATTTGTTATAGTCACTTTGTAGAATCAATCAAATCATGAGATTAGATGATGTTAACTATAAACACCATATTAGAAGAGTAGTGAATTCGGCATATGACAAAATTAAAACGGCAGTGAGTAAAGTAGTTATTTAACTGTAGAAATAATTCAACAGAGAAAAACAATGAAGAGACATTGTTCAGTAATTTCACTCTCTGCAACTCATAATTAGATACATATTTGATTTGCAAGGCAGTGCTTTTCCACATGCAAGTGTCTCTGTCAGTGAAATGAGTAGGGAAAGGAAGGCAAGGCTGGGATGAGGAGGGAAGGAGGACAAAGGTATGTGTGACCAGAGCCCCTCCGCAGAGTCCTCAGTATCAGGTGAAAGAATAACAGCAGTGCTGCTCACTGGATACAGCCGCTCCGCTACTTCAACAACATTACAACATTCTTCAGTGGCATTCAAAAATATTTAGAGAGGGAGGGATGGAGAGAAACCCAAGACAAACACATAGACCTGGGAGGGCTAACTGGGTCTGAAGGAAGAGCTGCCAACAGGAGCTACTGCTTCTGTGGTGCACAGGAATGTGTACAAGCACACCACTATATCCCATCCAAACCTGGACTGGGGTAGACGTACAGTAACATAGTAAATATAAATCCGTGACACTCCAATTAGTATGATATGTTACGTTTCGTACGGTTTGTGTCCACCCTCCATTTCATATGACATGTTACAAATTGCATTTCGTACAATATGCTGCGAATTTGAAAAACGTATTATATGTTACGAATTCCAATTTATTATGGCTAACGTTACCTAGGTGGCTAGCGTTAGCTAGGCTAGGGGTTAAGGTTAACGGTTAGGTTAAAGGGTTAGGGTTAACATGCTAACCTCTGGGTGTGATGTGGTAAAGTTGGACAGTACACTTGAAAAAACAACACACACAGTCTCAGAAATTCACTCAGGAACAGACCGCACACGGTAAACGATTCAAATATTGCATACGACAGCAGAAAACACACCTCTTTTAACAGGGAAATCACAATGAGTAAATTGGACACACCTGAGTGTCGTTAATGTCTCCAGGATGGTCTCTGCCGACCTCTGGTGACAGGTGGAACCATGACATTGGGATGCTAGACATTCGTGTTATACACCCACACTTCCACCCTGACTAACCACCCTACGTTCGTAAAATGTACTGTTACGTCTAGTCTATGAGACCTCTCTCTCTCTCTCTCTCTCCCTCTCTGGTGCGGTAAGCATTGGACATTTGGAGCAGAAACACTAATGATGCTGTGTGTAGCTGTTACTTTCGTGCTCACTTCCCTCTGACGTCTCACCACCTGTCTCTCTCCACTGCTTTCTCAGCACTACTCAAAGTCAGCTAGGACAACACTGACAGGCACATAGCCACTGTGCTTATCTGACCTCTGATTCTGCTGTTTCACACTGGCAAGTTCATTTAAGATCAATGCTGTCAGATAATGATACCCTGCCTGCCAATGTGATATAAACATGCATTAGTTCTGTACAGACCTGTGTGGTGTGGAGCCCAGCCTAGTAGCAGATTGCTGCCTGCCTATGTGACTACAGGCTATTAAAGGTGCAAGTCAGAACACTGTATAAATGTAATCTGGTGTTACATTTACAGCATTATCAAAGTCAGGAGGGTGTGCTTGCTGTCAACCACTTGTATCAGTGGGAAACCTTGTGCCAAAAAAGTCCAATCCAAACAGACAAAGGAGTGATTTATGCAAAGGTGAATTGGGAGAGTTTTTAAATTGGCCCTGTGTCACAATATTGCATTATATATTTCATAGTATGATATTCGATAATGTTCTCTATTCCCTCCAAAAATAACTGTTTCTTATCACAAAGGTGTAATTGTGAGGTTCACAAAAAAAGCCTGTGAATAAAAAAAAAAACACTGTGAAAGTTTATAGACTTAGCTTTTGGTTTGTGTATACTGGGCAGCGCATGCATTTTGTCAACTAGAGGTTACACATTTCAACTGCAGATCATTAAAGGGGTCTTTTTGACAAATGTAAAATGTAAGTGTTTCTGGCGAGGTGTTGTTCATGGTAATGAGAGTGACTGAGTGGCAGATAAAGCCTCTTTTCATTGAGTGCTCTGGGGCAACAGAGTGGACCTGCGAGGCAATGAAAATACAGCAGGGAAAGTATTTCCTGAAATGAAACTCTATCTGATTGGCTTCTAAACAGTAGAATGTAGACCCGCTTAGGGATCATCGGTAAAGTTCTGTTTTTGAGTTGTTTCTAGAGTGGTTGGCAAAATAAAAAAAATTGTTTACATCCAAATAATTTTGTTGTATTATGGTGACACATTCATCAGAATCTGACAGCCTAACGGTTCAGTTACATGGTTGAGAAGGAGAGTTCTTTAGAATGAACAATAACAGCATTGTGGGAAAAATTCTAAGAAAAACACCCACAATATTGGTTTAAAGAAATGTACACTGTACAATTCAATGATTTCCATCTGAAGCGTTCAGACTGTGGCAGGGCCACTCTATTGCCGAGCGGCCTTCCTTCAGAGGAGATGAGTGGAGTGCCAGCCAAGGACGACATGGGCGTTACTAAAGATACATGGTGTCGCGGTGGAAGTCATAATCCGTAGCTTTCCTGTGATGGCTAGTTTCAAAGAGCCCAGCTGGTTTTGGGTTTCCACCGAGGCAGCTGGGCTCAGAGGGCCTGTGGTCCCCTTCAGTTCCCTTTGAAAGAAGATAGTCAAGCTGAGTCCTTCATGGGGCCCCTTGGACCCTGCCACTGAAGATGTGCACAGCAGACATACAGTGAGTCTATTCCCTAGGGCATGCTGCTGAAGAGGCATCAACAACAGACAGAAAGCTTGCAAAGAGCAGCTGGAGGACTCAGGGAAACAGGTGAGCACTTAAATCACCCCTTCCAGGGGAAAGAATTGGGAGTGGACTGTCTGGGACCAGGATGGGAAGTCAGCCATACCAGGTGCCATACTAGTATGGATGGATAGTAGAATGGCATAGAGGGGTAGTTGAATGGTCCAAGGGAGTGAATGTGGCACAGAGATAGGGCAGGTTGTGTGTGGAGCCTGACTAATTCTAGGAGAGAGGTACTTGGCAAGTTGACTGAGTCCATTTACTTTCCCTGCAGAGGAAGCTGACAACTTTAGGAAAAGCCTTGACAGTGCGTTGATTGGGTCTTTTCACCAATCTCTCTGATCTACACTTTTTCAATCGGGGAAGGTTTCAGGGTTGAAATGGTTTCCTTGTATTTTCCCTGGCCACACAGTCAGTGGAAAACAGGTCTGAAGCCCGTTTTGCTTGGCAAGGTAGCTCCGTTTTATTTGGAGGCCTCTGCTAAAGGATGAGTAGCACTGCTCGCCTGGAGCGGGCCCAAAACCTTTAGAGATCACACAGGCACTAAAATCCATGTGTGAGATGTATAAACAGCATCCAGTGTTTATTTTAGGCATAAGCTCCCTCAGCAGGTACCTCATACAGCTCCACACCGGAAAGAGAGAGGAGCAGGCCTCTAACATTCCTGTTTCAGGTGTAAGAGTACTGTGTTCCTCTTGCCGGCAAGGTGGAAAAATCTTCCCTTGAGCAAGGTAGTTAACCCCGCAACAACTGCTCCCCATCTTCCATCTGGGCAGGCTGGAGAAACTGCTCCCCTTCCATCTTCCATCTGGGCAGGCTGGCGAAACTGCTCCCATTCTGTCCTCCATCTGTGCAGGCTGGAGAAACTGCTCCTCTTCCGTCCTCCATCTGGGCAGGCTGGAGAAACTGCTCCCCTTCCATCTTCCACCTGGGTAGGCTGGAGAAACTGCTCCCCTTCCATCTTCCATCTGGGTGGGCTGGAGAAACTGCTCCCCTTCCATCTTCCATCTGGGCAGGCTGGCGAAACTGCTCCCATTCTGTCCTCCATCTGTGCAGGCTGGAGAAACTGCTCCTCTTCCGTCCTCCATCTGGGCAGGCTGGAGAAACTGCTCCCCTTCCATCTTCCACCTGGGTAGGCTGGAGAAACTGCTCCCCTTCCATCTTCCATCTGGGTAGGCTGGAGAAACTGCTCCCCTTCCATCTTCCATCTGGGTAGGCTGGAGAAACTGCTCCCCTTCCGTCTTCCATCTGGGCAGGCTGGAGAAACTGCTCCCCTTCCATCTTCCATCTGGGCAGGCTGGAGAAACTGTTCCCCTTCCATCTGGGCAGGCTGGAGAAACTGCTCCCCTTCCATCTTCCATCTGGGCAGGCTGGAGAAACTGCTCCCCTTCCATCTTACATCTGGGCAGGCTGGAGAAACTGCTCCTCTTCTGTCCTCCATCTGGGCAGGCTGGAGAAACTGTTCCCCTTCCATCTTCCATCTGGGCAGGCTGGAGAAACTGCTCCCCTTCCATCTTCCATCTGGGCAGGCTGGAGAAACTGCTCCCCTTCCGTCCTCCATCTGGGCAGGCTGGAGAAACTGCTCCCCTTCCATCTTCCATCTGGGCAGGCTGGAGAAACTGCTCCCCTTCCATCTTCCATCTGGGCAGGCTGGAGAAACTGCTCCCCTTCCATCTTCCATCTGGGCAGGCTGGAGAAACTGTTCCCCTTCCATCTGGGTAGGCTGGAGAAACTGCTCCCCTTCCATCTTCCATCTGGGTAGGCTGGAGAAACTGCTCCCCTTCCATCTTACATCTGGGCAGGCTGGAGAAACTGCTCCTCTTCTGTCCTCCATCTGGGCAGGCTGGAGAAACTGCTCTCCTTCCATCTTCCATCTGGGCAGGCTGGAGAAACTGCTCCCCCTTCCATCTTCCATCTTGGCAGGCTGGAGAAACTGCTACTCTTCCATCTTCCATCTGGGCAGGCTGGAGAAACTGCTCCCCTTCCATCTTCCATCTGGGCAGGCTGGAGAAACTGCTCCTCTTCTGTCCTCCATCTGGGCAGGCTGGAGAAACTGCTCCTCTTCCATCTTCCATCTGGGCAGGCTGGAGAAACTGCTCCTCTTCCATCTTCCATCTTGGCAGGCTGGAGAAACTGCTCCTTCAGTCTCTCACTTTTTTTTCTCAGTTGAATGCATTCAGTTGTGCAACCCCTTTCCCTTCATTCAGTTGGAGTCTGAATCTGAAATGTAACAATGTTTCTGTTCATTTTATTTAAATGTAGATGTTGCGATCATTGCTACCAGGGAGCTGGTGGGTTTATGTACCCTGAACCCCATCAACACTCCTGTACAGTCATACCTACAAATAAACATTGGGAGGGGTGCTGGAGGTGCAGGGTCCAGTTACCCTCCTCCCCCTGCACTGGACAAGTAGAAGGGTTTAATGATGTGTTCTTTAAGGGCTTCCATCGTACAGACATACGAATATTGTGAATATTGAACATCTTCTGATACTGTACCAGTGGTGGTGCATGGATAGAAACGAGGAGCCGAGAAGTGGAAGTCAGCAGGATCCTCTACATTATGAGTAGACATTGGGAAATACACCTTCTACTGAAAAAATAATGATCTTTCTGTTGAAAAACAATCATCTTTGAGCTCTATCTGTGAGCAGTGATTATGATGGTAAGTAGTGACGGTTGAGGTGGTTGAAATCGGAGCCTGGAGGATTTTCAGAGTCCAGGAAAGGCAGGTCTGCTGGTACCATTCCATTCTGTGAGTGATTGTGTCCACAAATAAGACTGAATATACACTTATTGTACTGTACAAAATATGACATAGACTAACCAGGTGAAATATATGATATCTTATTGATGCAATCAGTGTAGAGGAAGGGGAGGAGACAGGTTAAAGAAGGATTTTTAAGCCTTGAGACAATTGGGACATGGATTGTGTATGTGTGCCATTCAGAGGGTGAAGATAAAATATTTAAGTGCCTTTGAACAGGATATGGTAGAAGGTGTCAGCCGCACAGATTTGTGTCAAGAAATGCAACGCTGCTGGGTTTTTCACGCTCAACAGTTTCCCTTGCACATCAAGAATGGTCCACCACCCAAAGGACATCCATCCAACTTGACACAACTATGGGAAGTGTTGGAGTCAACATGGACCAGCATCCCTTTGGAACGCTTTTGACACCTTGTAGAGTCCATTCCCCCAACGAATTGAGGCTGTTGCAACTGAATATTAGGACGTTCTCAATGTTTTGTACAGTCAGTATAGATACAGTCCTGAGGCAAGGTTCTGTTCAGATTTTAGTGTTCAGAGAAAATATGGAAAGCATCTTGTCCAGATATTCAGTGAGCAAGTTATAGGTAGGCCTATTAGATTGTACAATATGAAATATACAACATGGTTACTATGCATCTTTGGTGATTTTAGTGGTGTATGTATGTATATGTTGAAACATGTAGTTCTGAAAAGAGAAAACATCACACAGTCCTTGGCCCGAAGGAATGAGGCACTGCTATTTCTTTACAGGCGAGATTCAAAGGTTAAACCGTCGCCAGAGGGTAGAGTCTGTGCCAAGTCCCCTTCCTGATCATTCGGTATTGACTCTTCAATAAAATGTCAAAGTTCAGGAGCAAAATCAGGAGTCGCTGAAATGAAGAATCCAGGTTTGTGCTACTAACAATAAAACATCTCCCCACCATAGGTCCATGTATTCAATAGTAATGCTCTCATCATGACTTCATCCAAATAGATGTTCTCCACAGACTGTACAGTAAACAGGACAGATCATAAAACAGCTAATGAGGAGCGTCTTGAGGAGATGTATGTTCTGTGACATGTTGTTTCAGACAATATAGCATGTGTTTTTGTTACTCCATCTATTTGTTGGTGGAGGGAAAAATGGTCGATTTTTTTTTTTTAGATGAACCTCTGTGCTTCAAGTCAAAGTCTGTATATTGTCATTGTCAGCTGTCCTGGGAACCCAAATGTTTTCATGTCCTGTCACTTCACTGACACTCTGTGTCTTATCACTATGTCTCTTGCACTGTACATGTTAAAAGATTCATTACACAATAATCACGCGGCACATTTTTTCCAGTGAGGCCGGTTGTGTGGGCACCTAGAGTTACAGCCACTTCTGAGGCTGGTGTTAGTGGTCCATTAAGCACTGGTAATTAAAGTGTGGCTGTGAATGGCATGGGCATCGTTACTCTCCCTGGACTGTACAAATGAGTCGGCCTGAAAGCACGTCTTTCTCTTATAGTCCACCCTCATTACCAGAATATAAGGAAAGTGGTTTGGCAATGGTGGAGAAAGCAGTCCTAGTAAACCTTTCCATGTCGACTTTAAACAGTATGTAACATGTTCACTATACTGTAGCTTTTCTCTCTCTCCTCTTCGCTGACGTTATGTACTCTTTTCCATCTCAGTCAGTAAACTTGTCCCAAACTGATTGAAGGACATAATACACATATCAACAGAGCAGTTGCTCATTGTAGACTTCTGAAATCACATATATTCAACACTTTCTTCACATCATCAAACCTTCTTGTTTTCCCACCATCTTTTAGCGAACTCTCATGAGCTAACCCTTACAGTAAGTGTCCCCCCTTCAGTCTTACAGTAAGTGTCCTCCCTTCAGTCTTACAGTAGGTGTCCCCCTTCAGTCTTACAGTAAGTGTCCCCCCTTCAGTCTTACAGTAAGTGTCCCCCTTCAGTCTTACAGTAAGTGTCCCCCCTTCAGTCTTACAGTAGGTGTCCCCCTTCAGTCTTACAGTAAGTGTCCCCCCTTCAGTCTTACAGTAAGTGTCCCCCCTTCAGTCTTACAGTAGGTGTCCCCCCTTCAGTCTTACAGTAGGTGTCCCCCCTTCAGTCTTACAGTAGGTGTCTCCCTTCAGTCTTACAGTAAGTGTCCCCCCTTCAGTCTTACAGTAAGTGTCCCCCCTTCAGTCTTACAGTAAGTGTCCCCCCTTCAGTTTTACAGTAAGTGTCCCCCCTTCAGTCTTACAGTAGGTGTCCCCCCTTCAGTCTTACAGTAGGTGTCCCCCTTCAGTCTTACAGTAGTTGTCCCCCTTAAGTCTTACAGTAAGTGTCCCCCCTTCAGTCTTACAGTAAGTGTCCCCCCTTCAGTCTTACAGTAAGTGTCCCCCCTTCAGTCTTACAGTAGGTGTCCCCCTTCAGTCTTACAGTAAGTGTCCCCCCTTCAGTCTTACAGTAAGTGTCCCCCCTTCAGTCTTACAGTAAGTGTCCCCCCTTCAGTCTTACAGTAGGTGTCCCCCTTCAGTCTTACAGTAGTTGTCCCCCTTAAGTCTTACAGTAAGTGTCCCCCCTTCAGTCTTACAGTAAGTGTCCCCCCTTCATTCTTACAGTAGGTGTCCCCCCTTCAGTCTTACAGTAGGTGTCCCCCTTCAGTCTTACAGTAGTTGTCCCCCTTAAGTCTTACAGTAAGTGTCCCCCCTTCAGTCTTACAGTAAGTGTCCCCCCTTCAGTCTTACAGTAGGTGTCCCCCCTTCAGTCTTACAGTAGGTGTCCCCCTTCAGTCTTACAGTAGTTGTCCCCCTTAAGTCTTACAGTAAGTGTCCCCCATCAGTCTTACAGTAAGTGTCCCCCCTTCATTCTTACAGTAGGTGTCCCCCCTTCAGTCTTACAGTAGGTGTCCCCCTTCAGTCTTACAGTAGTTGTCCCCCTTAAGTCTTACAGTAAGTGTCCCCCCTTCAGTCTTACAGTAAGTGTCCCCCCTTCAGTCTTACAGTAAGTGTCCCCCTTCAGTCTTACAGTAAGTGTCCCCCCTTCAGTCTTACAGTAAGTGTCCCCCCTTCAGTCTTACAGTAAGTGTCCCCCCTTCAGTCTTACAGTAGGTGTCCCCCCTTCAGTCTTACAGTAGGTGTACCCCTTCAGTCTTACAGTAGGTGTCCCCCTTAAGTCTTACAGTAAGTGTCCCCCCTTCAGTCTTACAGTAAGTGTCCCCCCTTCAGTCTTACAGTAAGTGTCCCCCTTCAGTCTTACAGTAAGTGTCCCCCCTTCAGTCTTACAGTAAGTGTCCCCCCTTCAGTCTTACAGTAGGTGTCCCCCTTCAGTCTTACAGTAAGTGTCCCCCCTTCAGTCTTACAGTAGGTGTCCCCCCTTCAGTCTTACAGTAGGTGTCCCCCTTCAGTCTTACAGTAGTTGTCCCCCTTAAGTCTTACAGTAAGTGTCCCCCCTTCAGTCTTACAGTAAGTGTCCCCTCTTCAGTCTTACAGTAGGTGTCCCCCTTCAGTCTTACAGTAAGTGTCCCCCCTTCAGTCTTACAGTAAGTGTCCCCCCTTCAGTCTTACAGTAAGTGTCCCCCCTTCAGTCTTACAGTAGGTGTCCCCCCTTCAGTCTTACAGTAGGTGTCCCCCCTTCAGTCTTACAGTAAGTGTCCCCCCTTCAGTCTTACAGTAAGTGTCCCCCCTTCAGTCTTACAGTAAGTGTCCCCCCTTCAGTCTTACAGTAAGTGTCCCCCCTTCAGTCTTACAGTAGGTGTCCCCCCTTCAGTCTTACAGTAGGTGTCCCCCCTTCAGTCTTACAGTAAGTGTCCCCCCTTCAGTCTTACAGTAAGTGTCCCCCCTTCAGTCTTACAGTAGGTGTCCCCCCTTCAGTCTTACAGTAGGTGTCCCCCCTTCAGTCTTACAGTAAGTGTCCCCCCTTCAGTCTTACAGTAGGTGTCCCCCCTTCAGTCTTACAGTAAGTGTCCCCCCTTCAGTCTTACAGTAGGTGTCCCCCCTTCAGTCTTACAGTAAGTGTCCCCCCTTCAGTCTTACAGTAAGTGTCCCCCCTTCAGTCTTACAGTAAGTGTCCCCCCTTCAGTCTTACAGTAGGTGTCCCCCCTTCAGTCTTACAGTAGGTGTCCCCCCTTCAGTCTTACAGTAAGTGTCCCCCCTTCAGTCTTACAGTAGGTGTCCCCCCTTCAGTCTTACAGTAGGCCTATGTCTCTGTGTGTTCCAGCTGCTACTACAGAGATTCTCTCAAAGGACATACATAGACAAATACGTTCCATACCTTAGAGCAGTGAGCAGTGAGCAAAGGTAAAGACTAAAGCCTCTGGGACGTCCCATTTACCATTTTAGAGAGTGGGAATAGCCTCAACATCTGGTTCAAACATGATGAGACGCCTTACCAGAACTAGGGTGGACTATAAGAGAAAGACGTCCCTTACCAGAACTGTCCCTTTGGGTATACAGTGCCTTGCGAAAGTATTCGGCCCCCTTGAACTTTGCGACCTTTTGCCACATTTCAGGCTTCAAACATAAAGATATAAAACTGTATTTTTGTGAAGAATCAACAACAAGTGGGACACAATCATGAAGTGGAACGACATTTATTGGATATTTCAAACTTTTTTAACAAATCAAAAACTGAAAAATTGGGCGTGCAAAATTATTCAGCCCCTTTACTTTCAGTGCAGCAAACTCTCTCCAGAAGTTCAGTGAGGATCTCTGAATGATCCAATGTTGACCTAAATGACTAATGATGATAAATACAATCCACCTGTGTGTAATCAAGTCTCCGTATAAATGCACCTGCACTGTGATAGTCTCAGAGGTCCGTCAAAAGCGCAGAGAGCATCATGAAGAACAAGGAACACACCAGGCAGGTCCGAGATACTGTTGTGAAGAAGTTTAAAGCCGGATTTGGATACAAAAAGATTTCCCAAGCTTTAAACATCCCAAGGAGCACTGTGCAAGCGATAATATTGAAATGGAAGGAGTATCAGACCACTGCAAATCTACCAAGACCTGGCCGTCCCTCTAAACTTTCAGCTCATACAAGGAGAAGACTGATCAGAGATGCAGCCAAGAGGCCCATGATCACTCTGGATGAACTGCAGAGATCTACAGCTGAGGTGGGAGACTCTGTCCATAGGACAACAATCAGTCGTATATTGCACAAATCTGGCCTTTATGGAAGAGTGGCAAGAAGAAAGCCATTTCTTAAAGATATCCATAAAAAGTGTTGTTTAAAGTTTGCCACAAGCCACCTGGGAGACACACCAAACATGTGGAAGAAGGTGCTCTGGTCAGAATAAACTAAAATTGAACTTTTTGGCAACAATGCAAAACGTTATGTTTGGCGTAAAAGCAACACAGCTGAACACACCATCCCCACTGGCAAACATGGTGGTGGCAGCATCATGGTTTGGGCCTGCTTTTCTTCAGCAGGGACAGGGAAGATGGTTAAAATTGATGGGAAGATGGATGGAGCCAAATACAGGACCATTCTGGAAGAAAACCTGATGGAGTCTGCAAAAGACCTGAGACTGGGACGGAGATTTGTCTTCCAACAAGACAATGATCCAAAACATAAAGCAAAATCTACAATGGAATGGTTCAAAAATAAACAATACGAGGTGTTAGAATGGCCAAGTCAAAGTCCAGACCTGAATCCAATCGAGAATCTGTGGAAAGAACTGAAAACTGCTGTTCACAAATGCTCTCCATCCAACCACACTGAGCTCGAGCTGTTTTGCAAGGAGGAATGGGAAAAAATGTCAGTCTCTCGATGTGCAAAACTGATAGAGACATACCCCAAGCGATTTACAGCTGTAATCGCAGCAAAAGGTGGCGCTACAAAGTATTAACTTAAGGGGGCTGAATAATTTTGCACGCCCAATTTTTCAGTTTTTGATTTGTTAAAAAAGTTTGAAATATCCAATAAATGTCGTTCCACTTCATGATTGTGTCCCACTTGTTGTTGATTCTTCACAAAAAAATACAGTTTTATATCTTTATGTTTGAAGCCTGAAATGTGGCAAAAGGTCGCAAAGTTCAAGGGGGCCGAATACTTTCGCAAGGCACTGTAGGTAGTTACAGCCCATTTTGTGCATGTGTTCTGGGTGTATTGAAAGTAGTTTGGAGTTGATGGCAAAGGTTAAATAGTACTCTAATAGTTAAGAACCGGTCAAACAGCGTTATACATCTAACATAGGGTGAAATGCATCATGATGAACTTGAAGTAATTGAAATGAATCATGTATTTCAGTTACTGTAAATGGACTGGTAGACTTGCTGACTTTGAAGTTATCAAATAAATGACACATTGCATTCAACATTGGAGTGATGACGACTGTCTTTTCACAACAACAAAAAATAAACTCGGAAAATGACATTAGGCTTTCAGAGTTTCAGGGCATTTAGCCTTGCCAACCTCAATATAACAACAGTAAAACTATTACAACCTGAAAAGAGTTGGCAATGGTAGCTGGTCAGAGCGGAGGCAGTAAAACCCAGCCTTATTGGATGCTACAGTATACAGCCACATCCAGCATTTGATTGGATTTCAATGGCATTTCGTGGCATCAGACACAGCAGGTCTATCAACCCTGATGTGCCAACTAAGAGCCCATCACCCACATTCTTTATTCTCCAGTTTAACAATTTCATATTTGTTTTTCTGACCTCCCTCTGTGTGCTTGACTGAATATATGCTGTTGTAACAAAAGCTTAATAGTTCAGTCTAATTACTTTCCCACCAGTGTGCCCTAGCTGTGCCTCCCTACGACAGTTTTGGGTCCTTTTCAAACACCCGTCTGTAAGGCATCACTTGGAACATTTCTGAAGATATAGCTGAATTTAGTGTCACTTGAAAGAATATATTTCCTTGCCTTCATAATTAAATAAAAATCACAATCTGGAGGCCTAGTGGGCAGTAAATCACTGCCACGTTTATTGGGCCTGCCAGCTTGTTAAAGAAAATCACAGACAGTGGACGGCTCTGGCATGGGGGAGTGCTTGGGAGATGTGGGGAAGGACATTTTTCAGCTGGACTTAATCAGCACCCCATTACTGTTACAGAGACAGGGATTCTCCTAAGGTGAGATGTCTGGACCTGCTTTTTTATCTAAATAGATGGCCATGAAATGAAAAAATCGGGTTCCTTCATGAATCTTCGGAACACAAAAAGCCCAACTCTTGACCTATGTGGACAATGTTGACAATGCAAGTCTATACAAAACACAGTAGTGTAAAGGGCACTGAGGACTTCTGCAAAATAAAAGTCAATGGCAGGAAAGGAGCTTTCCACGTTGATTCATTTACATGGCCATACACTCAATCATTGCTCTATAATAAAGGTGACATAAAGCTGGATTACAACCTGTCTGGTGAATGATTTTGTTCTCTTATGCAAAATAATGTGGACTATTCATGATATGTTTTTTTAAACAGCTGATACCTTAAATCAAGGCAATCTTGGAAGGCACAACAGACAAATATCTAGGCATGGGTTTGAGTAAATGAATGTATTACCAGAACATTATCTTTGGATAATCTTTTATTTGGGAGAAGGGACAACACAAACACACCACCATAATGTTTCTGCTATGGAGCACAGTGAAAATGTCTTGAAGCAAAGAAAAAGTGTGCTGATACAGTATAGACTTAAGCTCCTGGTGCCCCGCTTTTCTGTCAATAGGTATCTGAGTGACACACACAGTGACACACTCGCTCCCAGTCATGATTCAGTGCTTTAGAGACACTGGACTTGACTGCTTCTAGATGGTAGTTTATAATGGCCAAGCTCCTTGTTTTACTTGGTGAGCCTCTCCCCCCTCATTGAGCTATTTTACTACCTGTTATGTTATATAAATAACTCTAACAGCCTTTAAGTAAAACAAATCATGAGGAAGGTATGAGTCTCGGCTGAGGAATATTTGTTCACCTCAGAAGGGTAAAGAATATGCTGGAGGAAGGATATCTTATCCTCACCCCAACTGGTTGGTCTCTCCTCTCGATAGAAGGATCTGGGACGTGTGCCAGAAACACTCAAAATAAAGAAATGAGAAGAATTGAATCCCCGTCAAAAACATGCCAACGCCAGAGAGAGAGAGATTAAAGGCTGCTTTCAAAAGCAAGACAATAATCCCATTTATTCCATGAGACATTTTCCCCATTCATTTGAGACACTTTCTTAGGTTGGTTATGAAAATTGATTTCTTGTTTTTGGTTGATATCGTTTTACGCAGTATATGTGCCACTGTGGAATTCCTCGTGCCAGAGATAATTTAAGGTAGCTTTGTCAGGATGTGAGGAGTGCTGAGGGGGAAATGGTGGGAGTAGATAAAAAGTCCACTACTCTCACAGTTTATATACAAAAGTAGAAGAAACAGGACCTGAGCAGAGCTGTTATCCAGAGTAAAGCTTAGTTCAATTGTACCGCTTGAGAGGAAAGCAGGCCAAAGAAGTATGCTGAAACAGAGATCTCTTTAGGCTACTGTACTTACAATTGACTTGAAATAACTTATACGTTGGTATGTCGGATGTGTCAGGAAAAAGTGTTTGGGGAAAATACTACATTTTCCACTTAAAGTATTTGCAATGTTCATTATGTTCATTATTGGTCAGAAGTAAACATTTGCTGGGAAGGTGGAAATATGTTTTTATTTGATTTTACCGTCAATGGTTTAGAAGCTGCAGTATCTTCCTAGGTTTAACCTTCTCTGTAAATGTTTGATATGCGCTGTCCTGTTTGGATACCTGTGGGGAATGTGAAAGAAACCTAGACTTTTCAGAGCAGAAGAGAAGGGTGCTCAAGTTCCAGATACAGGACAAAGAAAAGTTGCATTCCAATCTTAGTTGAAGTGAAAATCAATCCGCATTATGTCAGTCTGCCCATCATTGTACACAGAATGTTTAGGTGGGCTGCTGTGCACTACTGCCCTGCATGTCAAAGGCCCATTCTTCAAGCATTGCTTCCCTCTGGTGTCTGTTCTGGTCTGTTGTATGTGATAATAATATAACAATTTAGGTCTATTATTTTTGTTGAGATATTTCATCTGTATTAATACTCAGATATACATATAGTGTAAATTAATTATGTTGTTGTATTTCCTTTTCACATTGTGAGGAAGAAAGAGAGCCCTCTCACCAGTTACATGTGCTCCTCTCTTTGCTAGATGGCTCAAATGTACGTACCAGATTTGTGAACAGGGCTGCGTTCAGTATGTTCTTACGTTCTAGAAAGAATGGGTTGTACTACAATCTTGGTTTTACAAATGAAGAATGAGAGTTCTTACTGTGCTATAAGCTGTCTCCAGGCAGCACCACTGAATAATTTTCAATTCTGCAACCACCCAAGTTACGTCTTGGCCACAGCAGGCAGTGATTGGCCCCTCTGGGCCATGACGCATATTGCCCCGCCCCTGAGGATATAATATGCACTGCCCTGCCTGACAATGTCACTCTAGCGACCCATTCAGCCCACGTAATGGGAGCCAGCAAGGCCGCATTAGTAAGAACTCTCGTTCTTCATTCGTAAAACCAGTTATAGTACAACCCATTCGTTTTTTTACTTCATTTCGAACTTGAGTTCTTACTTTGCTATAGTGTATATAACCAACCTTGCTGGTCAGCAGGACCTGCACCGCTGTGCAGCCTGTCGGATACAGTCAAGTGGTCTATAGAGAATACCCCTGATATAACATACTCAAGACCAGGATAAGACAGGCAAAGCCTGCAGGCTATGTGATACATTTAATAAGAAATCGGTAACACAGGCCATTGTAAAGAATAACCTACTCCTACGGCTATGCACTGGTAGAAGGGATTATAGTGTGGACATGTAAGGCCTAAAGGGAAGTGTACAGTACATGTTTTGTGGGAACTAACGTCTAGCTGCAGACTATAGAACCTGACAAAAGTGTGAGGTGTAGCCCAAGAGGCTGCTGCGCCCCAAAGTAGGGCCCAAGATGTTTCCACACCTCTAGTAGAATGCGCTTTAAGTCCCTCTGGGGGAGCCTTCCCTGCAGAGGAGTATGCCAAAGAGATACAGTAGCTTCAACTATCCAGCCAGATAGTCGTTCTCTGGACAAAGCCTTGAACCTGTGCTTGTGTACCAAAGCACACAAACAACTGGTCAGAGTGGTGCATGACTGGTGCAAAGAGAAGGCCGCTAGGTCACCTACCCTCTTTGCAGAGGCAAGTGCTAATAGTAAACAAGAGGAATACAAATGTATTGTGTCTATAGGCTCAAAAGGAGGGTTAGTTAACTCATCCAGAACTGTAACCAAATCCCATCCGGGTAATAGAAAAGGTGTAGGCGAGCGGGGAATAGAAAAGGTGTAGGCAAGCGCAGACGAAGGGTGCCCTTCATAAACTGAGAGGCCGAAATGTGACTTCCCGAGGGCTTCCCATCTATATCAGTGTGGCAAATAGACCTTCAATGTAGAAGGAGAAGGCCTTTATCAAACAGACTGTGAAGGAAGCTAAACATTTTACCAATACTGCAGTGCAGTGGTTCTTCACTAGGCGCCTCGCACCAGCGTGTAAACATTGTTGAAGGAGCCCTAGCACTCTGTTTAGTCTCTATAACCGCCAGAGGTAAACCGTCACTTAAAAGACGTTCCCGTTCTGGTACCAAGCGACCAGCTTCCATTTGGGGAGGGGAGGGATGGAATATATCCCCTCCAGTCTGAGACAGAAGGTCTGTGCTTAACGGGAGTGTCTAAGGCGCTCCGGACACCATTGAACTCAGGTCTGCAAACCAAGTCTGTGAGGGCCAAAACGGGGCCACCAGTATCAGCTTCAGCTTGTGCTCCCTCGCTGTCTAAGACCTGTTGTAGCAGGGGAATTGGAGGAAATGCATATGGACGAGCTCATGGGCCAGGACATCGCGAGACAACGGTGGTTTGTTGTTCAGAATGGAATACCAAAGAGGGCAGTGTGTTACTCTTCAAGATGCGAACAGATCTACATGGGTTCGTCCGAACTGTTGCCAAATCGCCTCTATCAACTTTGGGTGGATACGCCACTCCGCAGACTGAGGCTTGGCATTCGACAATAGGCTGCAACTAGATTCAACCGGCCTGGAATGTGTGCGACTGACAGTGAGGACAGGTGTGTGTGTGCCCACAGATGTATCCGTGATGCCACCTGGTGCATGGCCAGTGAGCGGACTCTGCCCTGGCAATTGACATGAGCGATCGAGGCTGAGAAGTCTGAACAAATCAGAATTTGATGCTCCTCTATCCTGGGGGCAAAATGTAATATGGCCAGGTGAATCGTTTTCAGCTCCAAAACATAGATATGACGATTTTTGTGTTCTACCCACTGACTGTTCATTATGCGTCCCTCGTAAACTGCCCCCGATCCCCTCAGGGAGGCGTCAGTCTTTATGACAACCCCCAAGGCTACTTACTGGACCCAGCTCGATCCCAGCTGAGCACATGCTTGGGTTTTTCCAGAAGGATAGGCTGTGGCGACATTGCCGCGTAATGGTTAATAGGCCGATAACGGTCTCTGTTGGATGAATGTGTTGGTTTGCTGGAGAGGTCTCATGCGTAATAGGCCGTGTGGTAAGACTGCTGATGCTGCAGCCATCAGCCCCAGTAGAACCCAAGCCCGGCGATCCCTGTCCTGTGTGTGCTGCAGTCAGAATGTACCTTTGTCTGGTAACTGTTAGAAGAGCATGCACAGACAGAGAGTTCAGCTGCAAGCCTAAGAAGCTTGTTTGTTGGAACTTAGATTGCAGATATGATTATGCAATATCCTGGTGTGTCTCGGCCAATTCTCCCGACTTCGCTATAAGACAGTCGTATGGATAGCACATAGATAGCACATGATCCGGGGGGGCGATATCTGCATTCACGCAAACGGTGACGCAGCAAAGGATTAATCTTATGCCGAATGGGAGGACACAAAACTTGTATTCTTTGTTCTGAAATAAGAACCTGAGAAATTTCCTGTGCCTTTCCACAAAAGGTATGTGAAAGAACGTGTCCTTCAGGCCCACAATGGTGAAATAATCTGCTTGAGCTGAAACTGTGCGGGCAAGACACCAGTGAACCCCAGTGGACTGCCAGCGAACTGCAATGCATAACCTTTCTAAATTGTATTCAGTCCCCAAGTGGTAGCTGGGCATGCGTGTTTCCGCACACTCAGTCAGCTGGACAGGTCTACTCTTTCTATTAGATAGGGCAGGGCTGTGGATTGATTGGGAATATCTGACTATAGACAGAGGCTGCTGTGTAGTTTTCTGATTTAGATTTGGACTGTTCAGCCAAGTCACAGGCAGAGGCTGCTGTGTAGTTTGCTGATTTAGATTTGGACTGTTCAGCCAAGTCACAGGCAGAGGCTGCTGTGTAGTTTTCTGATTTAGATTTGGACTGTTCAGCCAAGTCACAGGCAGAGGCTGCTGTGTAGTTTGCTGATTTAGATTTGGACTGTTCAGCCAAGTCACAGGCAGAGGCTGCTGTGTAGTTTGCTGATTTAGATTTGGACTGTTCAGCCAAGTCACAGGCAGAGGCTGCTGTGCAGTTTGCTGATTTAGATTTGGACTGTTCAGCCAAGTCACAGGCAGAGGCTGCTGTGTAGTTTGCTGATTTAGATTTGGACTGTTCTTCCCTCTGTAAGCCTGGGCAGCATGCTGCTGCTGAGGGCAGCAAGGATTGCGGTTCCAGCCTCTCGCACTAGCTGCTGGAGCGGCGCGGGACACAGACATCTGTCCTGGAAGCACTCGCAGAGTGACGGCGAGATGTCTTGGTGAGGCTGGTTGGAATGAGGTTGTGGGTTAGGGAAAGGAGCCCGGGGCCTGCGGGGCATGACAGCCTTGAAGGCTGCAGACTCCTTCTGTTCTGCTCAAACTTGTGTGTGATGGTCTCCACAATAGGCCCGAAGAGCCCTGGGCCAAGATTTGCAAAACCTTCTTGAGAAGAAATGTATTCTTAACTGCCATGTTTTCCTTAACTATAGACTTAAGGAGAAAGTTAAGTTGCTATTTCTCAAAAAGGTTATTGGGGGCCTCCCGAGTGGCGCAGCGGTCTAAGGCATTGCATCGCAGTGACCAGGAGATCCAAGAGGCGGCGCAGAATTGGCCCAGCGTCGTCTGGGTTAGGGGAAGGTTTGGCCGGCTGGGATGTCCATGTCCCATCGCACTCTAGCGACTCCTTGTGGTGGCCGGGGACATGCACGCTGTCTTCAGTTGTCAAGCAGTGCGGTGTTTCCTCCAATCTAAAATTAAATAAAAAATAAAAAATATCTTCCACTCAGTCGATGGCTTAAACAATTTAGATGAAAAATAAGTAAATATGAATTTACAGATAAGAATGGTGGCTTCGATAAACAGCGGTGGCTGAATAAAGAAAGTGACACTCTCTTCTTCTTCTGTGAGGTTTAACAGTGGTTGGCATCCAATTTGCTGCATCACCGCCTCCAATTGAACTATAGTATAGATCCATTACACGTTGTGATACAAAATGAAAATATATATATACACACACTACTAGTCAAAAGTTTGGACACAACTGCTCATTCAAGGGTATTTCTTTATTTTTACTATTTTATACATTGTAGAATGATATTGAAGACATCAAAACTCTGAAATAACACGTATGAAATCATGCAGCAACCATCAAAATGTATTTTATATTTGAGATTCTTCAAAGTAGCCACCCTTTGCATTGATGACAGCTTTGCACAGTCTTGGCATTCTTTCAAACAGCTTCACCTGGAATGGTTTTCCAAGGAGTTCCCACATATGAAGGAGTTCCCCTTATATGCTGAGCACTTGTTGGCTGCTTTTCCTTCACTCTGCGGTCCCACTCATCCCAAACCATCTCAATTGGGTTGAGGTCGGGTGATTGTGGAGGCCAGGTCATCTGATGCAGCACTCCATCACTCCTTCTTGGTCAAATAAGCAACTGCAGGGCTCTCCAGGGTGTGGTGCGGTCTGCCCAAAGCATAACCGGGGGCACTCTGCCTGCATATCAGGACACCTACAGTACCCGATGTCACAGGAAGGCCAAAAAGATCATCAAGGACATCAACTACCTGAGCCACAGACTGTTCACCCTGCTATCATCCAGAAGGTGAGGTCAGTACAGATGCATCAAAGCTGGGACCGAGAGACTGAAAAACAGCTTCTATCTCAAGGCCATCAGACTGTTAAATAGCCATCACTAGCCGGCTACCACCCGGTTACTCAAGCCTGCACCTTAGAAGCTGCTGCCCTATATACATAGGCATGGAATCCCTGGCTACTTTAATAAGAGTGGAACACTAGTCACTTTAATAATTAAACACTAGTCACTTTAATAATGTTTACGTACTGCTTTACTCATCTCATATGTACTATACAGTATATACTGTATTATATTCTACTGTAAATTAGTCAATGCCACTCCCACATTGCTCATCCTAATATTTATATATTTCTTAATTCCATTATTTTACTTTTAGGTTTGTGTGTATTGTTGTGAATTGTTAGATACTACTGCACTGTTGGAGCTAGGAAAACAAGTATTTCACTAGACCGCAAAAATTCTGCTAAATATGTGAATGTGACCAATAAAATTTAATTTGATTTATATTTTTATACTCATTGAAACCCATCACCTTATTCGACTACCTTATCCTACCCCAGGACAATGGCCTCTACTTAAGTCAAATCTCCAACCCCCATGTACTTTTCTGTGACTTTTACGTTCCATTTCTGTGGTACAGTTGATAGCCATTGCTATGAACGCTACGTAGACAACCTTAATGAAGCATATATCACTCATTGGCATATTTGTCTGTGCTGGCACAGATCTACTATTCACAGAGATCCTCTCAGAATACTTCACCCTTGACCCATCCACCTCTACTTTCTTCACTGCCTCAGCATACAACAACCTTCTGCACTACTCTGACTCTAGCTACCTCAACATGCCTCTCTCGCAGCGGACATTTCTTATCCCCAGCGTCCCCTACAGTTGACACACACAACTTTATCCGACCAAACTACACAATCCTCTTTCCCATACCCTGCACACTTCCCACATCTTGGAATCTCCCTCCTACACACTGCTGGGACATGACCATAAACATTGTAACTGAAACAGTGCAGTGGATTCGCCACAAAAGCTCTAGCTGGATAACTGACACATTCTAATATGACCTTGTCGGGTATTTTTTTTTTAAATATACATTTTAGCTTTATTTAACTAGGCAAGTCAGTTAAGAACAAATTCTTATTTACAATCACGGCCAAACCCGGACAGCGATGGGCCAATTGTCCCAATCACGGCGGATGTGATGTTGCCTGGATACCTACCCGGTACTTCATTGACACCTCTTGCCTTGAGATGCAGTGTCTTAGACCGCTGTGCCACTCGGGAGCCCAAGTGGCCATCGTGGTCATGATGGCTATTTAAAGACTCTTACTCAAAACTAAAAATGATTGACAGTGACTCCTCTGTTTCACCAGGCTCACCACCGGGTCTGCGTCGCATCAAACGGTGGGCGTCACAAACACCTGGAAAAACAACTTCAATTGCTCCACCTCCACACTTAACGCTACCCCAGAAATCCCTCCTTTCAATTGTGCCCTGTTCCTAAGAGCAAAGCAGGAAACAGATCTTGACCCAAGTTGCCTGACATGGAGCGCCCACACCCTCTGATCAGAAAAAACACAAACAAATATCAACAAGTCCACTACAGGTTACCTTCACTGATTCAACTGTACCCAACTCCTTTCCCACCCAACCTGAAATCACAAATGGATCCGCAGAAAGGCAAGGATACACTTTCACCTTCCACCTCATTTATCTCACATTCACCTCCATTTCACCTACAGAACTCGGTATAGCGCACAGCTCACTCTGTTTGCACTTGACACCAATCCTCTTTGACACCCCATCTCCACTTTTATCACCATCTTCCTCAAATTCAAATCCAACCTCTGCTTTCCTCATTTTCTTCAACCTCTTCTTCCTCTTTTTCCCCCTCCATTCCTCCTCAGAAATCCTCCTTTCTGTGTCCCTGCCCCAATATTCCTCTTCTCCTAACTTTGCCTGTGGCCCAATGGCATCCCAGCATAACTCCATCTCAAAACACTCCCTCCATCTGTCTTTCTCCCAACGACATTAGTCCAAGATCGGAACTCTCACTCGTGTTCCACCCAGTGACACGCTCTTCTTCTTCTATGTGGTTTACTGGTGATTGGCGTCCAATACATGTTGTATTACCGCCACCAACTACACTGGAGAATACAGTTACTCCCTTACACTTTGCTTGGAAAAAGGGTAATAAATCATCAAATATTCTACCATCTAATCCTACACTCATTAAAAACCCACCACCCTACTCCACTATTTATACCTATCTAGTCCTAGCTCAGGCCAATGGTCTGGGAGGACGGGACACCACAATTCTATTGTGGTGTCCATCCCTGCAGTAGAGTTGATAGCCATTGCTACAGTATGAATGATTAAAAGCCAATCTTATTGAAGCATATGACTTGTTGGCCTATCCCTCTGTACTGGTGCAAATTTACTACTCACATTAATCCTCTCAGGATCCCTCCCCCTTGAACCATCTTCCTCAACTTTCTTCACTGCCTCTGTCATGTATTGTCATGTTGTGTGTTTCTGTCCGTTCCCTTCACCCTGTCTCCCTCTGCTGGTCGTTGTTAGGTTACCTTTTCTCCCCCGCTTTCCCCCAGCTGTTCCTTGTCTCCTCTAACTACCCATTCACCCCGTTTCCCACCTGTTCCCTTTTTCCCTCTGATTAGGTCCCTATATCTCTCTCTGTTTCTGTTCCTGTCCTTGTCGGATTCTTGTTTGTTGTGTTTCATGCCTGAGCCAGACTATCGTCATGTTTGCTGTAACCTTGTCCTGTCCTGTCGGAATCTGCCGGTCTATCTGAGCCTACCTATGTTTGGTTATTAAAGAAGCTCTGTTTAAGTTAGTTCGCTTTTGGGTCCTCATTCACTCACCGTAACAGAAGAATCCGACCAAGAATGGACCCAGCGACTTCGGATCCTCTCCACTCAGCCGTCGGGATCCAGGGAGCGATGCTAGGCAGACACGAGCAGGAATTGTCTGCTGCTCGACATGCCGTTGAGACCCTGGCCACCCAAGTCTCCAACCTCACAGAACAGGTTCACCATCTCCGCCTCGATCCACCGGCCACTTCCAGGGCTTTCGAATCTCCGGAGCCCAGAATCAATAACCCGCCGTGTTACTCTGGGGAGCCCACTGAATGCCGCTCGTTCCTCACCCAGTGTGATATTGTGTTTTCTCTCCAGCCCAACACTTACGCCAGGAGCACTGCTCGTGTCGCCTACGTCATATCTCTCCTTACTGGACGGGCTCGTGAGTGGGGCACGGCAATCTGGGAGGCAAGGGCTGAGTGTACTAACCAGTATCAGGACTTTAAGGAGGAGATGATACGGGTTTTTGATCGATCTGTTTTTGGGGAGGAGGCTTCCAGGGCCCTGTCTTCCCTATGTCAAGGCAATCGATCCATAACAGACTACTCTATTGAGTTTCGCACTCTTGCTGCCTCCAGTGGCTGGAACGAGCCGGCCTTGCTCGCTCGTCTTCTGGAGGGTCTCCGCGCAGAGGTAAAGGATGAGATTCTCTCCCGGGAGGTTCCTTCCAGCGTGGATTCCTTGATTGAACTCGCTATTCGCATTGAGCGACGGGTTGATCTTCGTCACCGAGCTCGTGGAAAGGAGCTCGCGCTCTCCGTTGCCCCCCTCTCCGCATCACTACCATCTTCCTCTGCCGGCTCGGGAGCTGAGCCTATGCAGCTGGGAGGTATCCGCATCTCGACTAAGGAGAGGGAACGGAGAATCACCAACCGCCTCTGTCTCTATTGCGGTTCTGCTGGTCATTTTGTCACTTCATGTCCAGTAAAAGCCAGAGCTCATCAGTAAGCGGAGGGCTACTGGTGAGCGCTACTACTCCTGTCTCTCCTTCAAGATCCTGCACTACCTTGTCGGTCCATCTACGCTGGACCGGTTCGTCAGCTTCCTGCAGTGCCTTAATAGACTCTGGGGCGGAGGGCTGTTTTATGGACGAGACCTGGGCTCGGGAACATGACATTCCTCTCAGACAGTTAAGGGAGTCCACGGCCTTGTTCGCCCTGGATGGTAGTCCTCTCCCCAGGATTCAGCGTGAGACGCTACCTTTAACCCTCACTGTTTCTGGTAATCATAGCGAAACCATTTCTTTTTTGATTTTTCGTTCACCTTTTACACCTGTTGTTTTGGGCCATCCCTGGCTAGTTTGTCATAATCCTTCCATTAATTGGTCTAGTAATTCTATCCTCTCCTGGAACGTCTCTTGTCATGTGAAATGTTTAATGTCTGCTATCCCTCCTGTTTCCTCTGTCTCTTCTTCACAGGAGGAGCCTGGTGATTTGACAGGGGTGCCGGAGGAATATCACGATCTGCGCACGGTGTTCAGTCAGTCGGTCCAGGGCCACCTCTCTTCCTCCACACCGGTCGTATGATTGTAGTATTGATCTCCTTCCGGGAACCACTCCCCCCCGGGGTAGACTATACTCTCTGTCGGCTCCCGAACGTAAGGCTCTCGAGGATTATTTGTCTGTAGCTCTTGACGCCGGTACCATAGTCCCCTCCTCCTCTCCCGCCGGAGCGGGGTTTTTTTTTGTCAAGAAGAAGGACGGGTCTCTGCGCCCCTGCATAGATTATCGAGGGCTGAATGACATAACAGTTAAGAATCGTTATCCGCTTCCTCTTATGTCTTCAGCCTTCGAGATCCTGCAGGGAGCCAGGTTTTTCACTAAGTTGGACCTTCGTAACGCTTACCATCTCGTGCGCATCAGGGAGGGGGACGAGTGGAAGACGGCGTTTAACACTCCGTTAGGGCACTTTGAATACCGGGTTCTTCCTTTCGGCCTCGCTAACGCTCCAGCTGTCTTTCAGGCATTAGTCAATGATGTCCTGAGAGACATGCTGAACATCTTTGTTTTCGTTTACCTTGACGATATCCTGATTTTTTCACCGTCACTCCAGATTCATCTTCAGCACGTTCGACGTGTCCTCCAGCGCCTTTTAGAGAATTGTCTTTTTGTGAAGGCTGAGAAGTGCACTTTTCATGCCTCCTCCGTCACATTTCTCGGTTCTGTTATTTCCGCTGAAGGCATTAAGATGGATCCCGCTAAGGTCCAAGCTGTCATTGATTGGCCCGCCCCTAAGTCACGCGTCGAGCTGCAGCGCTTTCTCGGCTTCGCGAACTTCTATCGTCGTTTCATCCGTAATTTCGGTCAGGTGGCAGCTCCTCTCACAGCCCTTACTTCTGTCAAGACGTGCTTTAAGTGGTCCGTTTCCGCCCAGGGAGCTTTTGATCTCCTCAAGAATCGTTTTACATCCGCTCCTATCCTTGTTACACCTGACGTCTCTAGACAGTTCGTTGTCGAGGTTGACGCGTCAGAGGTGGGCGTGGGAGCCATTCTTTCTCAGCGCTCCCTCTCTGACGACAAGGTCCACCCATGCGCGTATTTTTCTCATCGCCTGTCGCCGTCGGAACGTAACTATGATGTGGGAAACCGCGAACTGCTCGCCATCCGGTTAGCCCTAGGCGAATGGCGACAGTGGTTGGAGGGGGCGACCGTTCCTTTTGTCGTTTGGACTGACCATAGGAACCTTGAGTACATCCGTTCTGCCAAACGACTTAATGCGCGTCAGGCGCGTTGGGCGCTGTTTTTCGCTCGTTTCGAGTTCGTGATTTCTTATCGTCCGGGCTCTAAGAACACCAAGCCTGATGCTTTATCTCGTCTCTTCAGTTCTTCAGTAGCCTCCACTGACCCCGAGGGGATTCTCCCTGAGGGGCGTGTTGTCGGGTTGACTGTCTGGGGAATTGAGAGGCAGGTAAAGCAAGCGCTCACTCACACTCCGTCGCCGCGCGCTTGTCCTAGGAACCTTCTTTTCGTTCCCGTTCCTACTCGTCTGGCCGTTCTTCAGTGGGCTCACTCTGCCAAGTTAGCCGGCCACCCTGGCGTTCGGGGTACGCTTGCTTCCATTCGCCAGCGTTTTTGGTGGCCCACCCGGGAGCATGACACGCGTCGTTTCGTGGCTGCTTGTTCGGTCTGCGCGCAGACTAAGTCCGGTAACTCCCCTCCTGCCGGCCGTCTCAGGCCGCTTCCCATTCCCTCTCGACCGTGGTCTCACATCGCCTTAGATTTTGTCACCGGACTGCCTTCGTCAGCGGGGAAGACTGTTATTCTTACGGTTGTCGATAGGTTCTCTAAGGCGGCTCATTTCATTCCCCTTGCTAAGCTTCCTTCTGCTAAAGAGACGGCACAAATCATCATCGAGAATGCTTTCAGAATTCATGGCCTTCCGTCAGACGTCGTTTCGGACAGAGGTCCGCAATTCACGTCTCAATTTTGGAGGGAGTTTTGCCGTTTGATTGGGGCTTCCGTCAGTCTCTCTTCCGGCTTTCACCCCCAGTCTAACGGTCAAGCAGAACGGGCCAATCAGACTATTGGTCGCATCTTACGCAGTCTTTCTTTTCGCAACCCTGCGTCTTGGTCAGAACAGCTCCCCTGGGCAGAATACGCCCACAACTCGCTTCCTTCGTCTGCGACCGGGCTATCTCCTTTTCAGAGTAGCCTCGGGTACCAGCCTCCGCTGTTCTCATCTCAGTTCGCCGAGTCCAGCGTCCCCTCCGCTCAGGCTTTTGTCCAACGTTGCGAGCGCACCTGGAAGAGGGTCAGGTCTGCACTTTGCCGTTATAGGACGCAGACGGTGAGGGCTGCTAATAAGCGTAGAACTAAGAGTCCTAGATATTGTCGCGGTCAGAGAGTTTGGCTCTCCACTCAGAACCTTCCCCTTAAGACGGCTTCTCGCAAGTTGACCCCGCGGTTCATTGGTCCGTTCCGTATTTCTCGGGTCATTAATCCTGTCGCAGTTCGACTTCTTCTTCCGCGATACCTTCGTCGCGTCCACCCGGTCTTCCATGTCTCCTGTATTAAGCCCGTTCTTCGCGCCCCCGCTCGTCTTCCCCCCCCCCCCCCATCCTTGTCGAGGGCGCACCCATCTACAGGGTCCGCAGGATTTTGGACATGCGTCCTCGGGGCCGTGGTCACCAGTACCTCGTTGATTGGGAGGGGTACGGTCCTGAGGAGAGGAGTTGGGTTCCCTCTCGGGATGTGCTGGACCGTGCGCTGATCGAGGATTTCCTCCGTTGCCGCCAGGTTTCCTCCTCGAGTGCGCCAGGAGGCGCTCGGTGAGTGGGGGGGTACTGTCATGTATTGTCATGTTGTGTGTTTCTGTCCGTTCCCTTCACCCTGTCTCCCTCTGCTGGTCGTTGTTAGGTTACCTTTTCTCCCCCGCTTTCCCCCAGCTGTTCCTTGTCTCCTCTAACTACCCATTCACCCCGTTTCCCACCTGTTCCCTTTTTCCCTCTGATTAGGTCCCTATATCTCTCTCTGTTTCTGTTCCTGTCCTTGTCGGATTCTTGTTTGTTGTGTTTCATGCCTGAGCCAGACTATCGTCATGTTTGCTGTAACCTTGTCCTGTCCTGTCGGAATCTGCCGGTCTATCTGAGCCTACCTATGTTTGGTTATTAAAGAAGCTCTGTTTAAGTTAGTTCGCTTTTGGGTCCTCATTCACTCACCGTAACAGCCTCAGCATACGACACCCTCTGCTCTACTCTATCCCTTACCTCAACCTGCCTTTCTCTCACCAAGCATTTCTGATCCACTGTCACGGTCGTCCTCCTCTTCTTCTGAAGAGGAGAGGTGCTGCCTCCTCATATCGCCGCCGCTCAGCTTTCGCTGCCTCCAGCTCTGCTTTGGGGCGGCATATTCCCCAGCCTGTGCCCAGGGTCCCTCTCCGTTCAGTATCTCCTCCCATGTCCAGGAGTCCTGTGATACCGGCCGCTGTTGTTGCTGCTGCTGCTGCTGTCGTCGCTGTTTTCTACCACGCCGCTTGGTCCTTGGTTGGTGGGTGATTCTGTCACGGCGAAAAGGATCAGAGGACCAATATGCGGCGGGGTAAGTGTCCATGGTAAATCTTTAATAAAGAAAGACTGAACACTATACAAACGAGTAACAAAAATAAGAAACCAAATTCGACCGTGAAGCTACAAAATGAGACCTGTGCTGAAACAAGCCATCAACATAGACATACCCCAAAACATAGAAAAACAAACATAGACTGCCCACCCAACTCACGCCCTGACCATACTAAATAAATACAAAACAAAGGAAATAAAGGTCAGAACGTGACATCCACAGCCCCATGGGCACCCCTACAATTAACACATACCGATTCTTTCCCGAATGCTACACATTCCTTTATCTCATGCCCTTCCTCACACGTCTCACACCTAGGAACCTCCCTCTCACACACTGCGGCCACATGCCCATAAACTTGACACCTGTAACAACGTAATGTATTCGGCACAACAGCTTGTATTACTTTGTCAGGCACTTTGTCAGGCACTTTGTAAGGCAAAATCAAAACTCAAAAGAAACAGTGACACTCTTCAGCAGGGCTGTGCATATTATACCCTCGGAGGCGGGGCAATATGCGTCATGGCCCAGAGGGGCCAATCACTGCCTGCCGTGGCCAAGACGGGACTTGGGTAGTTTCAAAGTTGAAAATTATTCAGTGGTGCTGTCTGGAGACAGCTTATAACATAGTAAGAACTTGAGTTTGAAATTAAGTAAAACATTCAATTGAACAGAAACGGTGCTGTACTGAACGACCAGTTAAAAAACGGGTAGGGGAACGCTGTCAACAGGGACTTATTTTCTGCAATCTATGGCATGACAACTGCCCTTTAATGTCTAATTTCTTCAAGCCACACCTCACCACGCCCTCCAAACGACAGCAAACATACCTCAAAGTCTGTTCAATAACAAAATAATGTTTTGGTGAAACGTGCCATTCAGTGAAAACCGTTCATAATTAAACATTCAAGAGAACTGAATGCACCTCAGCAGTGTTCTATTTCTATGACAATGAAGCTTACGCCCCAGATTAGCCTTTCTTAAAGTATGGGTCGATACCTAAAGTGGATCGCGGACCTGTTAATGGTGGGTCAAGATGTGTCAGAGTAAATGTATCATTATATTTCATTGATTACTGGAATTGATTTGGCCAAGTGCAACTGCGCTCACTGTTCAGTGTGCTCTCTGCTTAGCAGCAGCCTCTGCTCAGTTTGGCAGCTGCTTGAGTGGGAGGGAGATGCCTGTGGGCTTCATTGTTTACTGGATATTTTTTCTGCGGTTTTCTTGAAGATCACTCCATGACCCACATGATGCAGCTCTGTCGTTCAGCAGCAGATGATGCGCTGTCAGCCACTGACTTGACATTCCCACAAGCCATCACTCACCACTGTCATCAAATGGACTCAAGCTACCCACAAGTTCTCCCTGAGCTCAATAGTCATGAAACGAAAATACAGCAATGAGTTTCTCTCTCTCTCGGTTTCATACAAACTCTGAGAAATAACGAGGAGCGCCCACAATGGGTTTTGTGCAGGGAAGTACTTAAAAAATGAGTCTCTCAAAACAATCAAATTACTAAAACAACCAGTGGTGATTTTGGCATGTAAATCTTGGTGGAGCAACAAAAATACAAGTGGAATGCATGCCAGCAAAGCCACTATACTACACAACACTAAACAATACATTAATTGCAGTACAACGTTGACAATAGGTGCCAACAAACTGTTAGGGCCAACATAAAGCTGTCCCAACCAAATTCCCAACATCTTATCACTGCTACATCTGGCTATCAGCGGAGCATTGTCTGGTAGAGAAACAGTTCATTCAGCCTCATTTGCTGCCTTTAGAAAAAAACTTAGCTGATATGACTGACTTGTTTAACAAATGTGGTTTCTAATGTCAATTGAGATGTACAAACTATTGAATAAGGGGAAGACAGGTGGGTAAGAGGCAATCCGTAATTTCAATTAAGACCATGAGCAAGCTAGGACGGACATAATGTTAGTCAATTTGACTATGAAATGTCAATTGAACAATTGAAATGTACAGCAACAGAATTCAGAACATGGGCCGTTCTTAGTGTTCTCCTTGTACACCAAGTTAGAAGTATAGGATAAATTAAGGAGCAAATAAGCAGACAATGAAAGCTCTTACAATATTCAATGATTACATTTCTCTAAAACAGGTTATAGGATACAGTAGAACAGTCAGAACTGTATGCAAAATGAAGAGGGGTAAATAGACCAAATGTTTAGGGTGAGTCACATGGGCTACTAACATCTTATTACATAACATATACTTAGTGTTACTTTCTTAGCTACAGTATACATATCTCCCTGGCATATTACATAATTTATGAAGCAGCATACAATAGATTTTTGGACTCACATTGTTGTGCTCGGCTCACTTGAACAGGAAGGTGGCACGGCAGTTAGCATAATTACAAGATTATGTTATGTTTCTGCAGCAAATGGTTGTTTTATGAAATAGAGTAAGGTTTTCAGGACTCTCTCTATCCCTTTCTGAGTTAACTGAGAGGAGTCTTTTGTAACTTGGGTTGGCAACTGTTGAAGAGATGGTTTCCACTCTAGCTTCCTGCAGTTAGTCTGGGCACATGGTGAAGGACAATGGGTTTTGCTAGAGATAGCGTGAGCTGACAATGGCTTGGTGATGAAAACCTAAATTGGCATTTCATAGACAAGATATGGTGTGTGTGACTCGATATAGAGATAGCCTGGAAGAGTTTTGAACAATGCCTCATTGTCTCATCTTCCTGGCATCTGGGAAACTATGCCGGGGTGGGGATAAAACACCGTCCTGTGTAGATATCCAAGGCGGCTTATGGGAGTTGGAACCAGTCTGACTAAGCATTTTAAGGTCCTGTATAACATCTGTTTTTTCATTATGAGTTAAGCACTCGGCAACACAGTTCAGAGTGTGGGGTCGATGGTTTCATTATTGCAATAATGAATCAATATTAAATAAAGATGATTGTTTGAAGAAATGTGTAACGATTCTCTTCTTGTGAAGTAGAGGCGGACCAAAGCGCAGCGTGGTGGTTGTTCATTGTAATTTATTGACGACACTATACATGAACAAACTTACGAAAAAACAAGAAACGTGAGAACTCAAAACAGCCCTGTCTGGTGCAAACACAAAAACAGGAACAATCACCCACCAACACACAGTGAAACCCAGGCTACCTAAATATGGTTCCCAATCAGAGACAATGACGAACACCTGCCTCTGATTGAGAACCATATCAGGCCGAACATAGAACTAGACAAACTAGACATGAAACATAGAATGCCCACTCAGATCACACCCTGACCAACCACAACATAGAAATATACAAAGTAAACTATGGTCAGGGTGTGACAGTACCCCCCCCCCCCAAGGTGCGGACTCCGGCCGCAAAACCTGAACCTATAGGGGAGGGTCTGGGTGGGCATCTGTCCGCGGAGGCGGCTCTGGCGCTGGACGTGGACCCCACTCCATAATAGTCTTTGTCCACCTCCTTAGCGTCCCTAGATAGGTGACCCTCCTAAGAGACAGCTCGGGACAGAGGGACAGCTGCTCGGGACAGAGGGACAGCTGCTCGGGACAGAGGGACAGCTGCTCCGGGCGGAGGGGCTCTAGCGGCCCCTGGCTGACTGGCGGCACTGGCGGCCCCTGGCTGACTGGCGGCCCCTGGTTGACTGGCGGCACTGGCGGCCCCTGGTTGACTGGCGGCGCTGGCGCTGGGCTGACTGGCGGCCCCTGGCTGACGGGCGGCGCTGGCGGCCCCTGGCAGACGGGCGGCGCTGGCGGCCCCTGGCAGACGGGCGGCGCTGGCGGCCCCTGGCAGACGGGCGGCGCTGGCGGCCCCTGGCAGACGGGCGGCGCTGGCGGCCCCTGGCAGACGGGCGGCGCTGGCGGCCCCTGGCAGACGGGCGGCGCTGGCGGCGCTGGGCAGACGGGCGGCGCTGGCGGCGCTGGGCAGACGGGAAGCTCCGATGGCGGCGTTGGGCA
The DNA here is from genome assembly GCF_057628025.1 of Oncorhynchus mykiss. Lineage (NCBI taxonomy): Eukaryota > Metazoa > Chordata > Actinopteri > Salmoniformes > Salmonidae > Oncorhynchus > Oncorhynchus mykiss. The sequence continues at coordinate 54,790,768 of NC_143032.1, read as the reverse complement.
GACGGGAAGCTCCGATGGCGGCGTTGGGCAGACGGGAAGCTCCGATGGCGGCGTTGGGCAGACGGGAAGCTCCGATGGCGGCGTTGGGCAGACGGGAAGCTCCGATGGCGGCGTTGGGCAGACGGGAAGCTCCGATGGCGGCGTTGGGCAGGCGGGAAGCTCCGATGGCGGCGTTGGGCAGGCGGGAGGCTCCGGCAGAGGCGCCGGGCAGGCGGGAGGCTCCGGCAGAGGCGCCGGGCAGGCGGGAGGCTCCGGCAGAGGCGCCGGACAGGCGGGAGGCTCCGGCAGAGGCGCCGGACAGGCGGGAGGCTCCGGCAGAGGCGCCGGACAGGCGGGAGGCTCCGGCAGAGGCGCCGGACAGGCGGGAGGCTCCGGCAGAGGCGCCGGACAGGCGGGAGGCTCCGGCAGAGGCGCCGGACAGGCGGGAGGCTCCGGCAGAGGCGCCGGACAGGCGGGAGGCTCCGGCAGAGGCGCCGGACAGACGGGAGGCTCCGGCAGAGGCGCCGGACAGGCGGGAGGCTCCGGCAGAGGCGCCGGACAGACGGGAGACTCCGGCAGCGCTGGAGAGGAGGAAGGCTCTGGTAGCGCCGGAGAGGCGGGAGACTCCGGCAGCGCTGGAGAGGAGGAAGGCTCTGGACGGATGGGCCGGAGAGACAGCCTGGTACGGGGAGCTGCCACCGGAGGGCTGGGGTGTGGAGGTGGTGACGGATAGACCGGGCCGTGCAGGCGCACTGGAGCTCTTGAGCACCGAGCCTGCCCAACCTTACCCGGTTGAATGGTCCCGGTCGCCCTGCCAGTGCGGCGAGGTGGAATAGCCCGCACTGGGCTATGCAGGCGAACCGGGGACACCGTGCGCAAGGCTGGTGCCATGTAAGCCGGCCCAAGGAGACGCACTGGAGACCAAATGCGTAGAGCCGGCTTCATGGCACTTGGCTCGATGCCCACTCTAGCCCGGCCGATACGCGGAGCTGGAATGTACCGCACCGGGCTGTGCACCCGCACTGGGGACACCGTGCGCTCCACAGCATAACACGGTGCCTGCCCGGTCTCTCTAGCCCACCGGTAACCACAGGAAGTTGGCTCAGGTCTCCTACCTGGCGTAGCCATACTCCCTGTTAGCCCCCCCCCCCAATAAATTTTTGGGGCTGACTCCCGGGCTTCCATCCAAGACGCCGCGCTGCCTCCTCATACCAGCGCCTCTCCGCTTTCGCCGCCTCCCGTTCTTCCTTGGGGCGGCGATACTCTCCTGGCTGAGCCCAAGGTCCTTTACCGTCTAATTCGTCCTCCCATGTCCATACCTCCTCGCGCTGCTCCTGCTGCTGCTTTTTCCTTTGCCCATTACCACACCGCTTGGTCCTGTTGTGTTGGGTGATTCTGTAACGATTCTCTTCTTGTGAAGTAGAGGCGGACCAAAGCGCAGCGTGGTGGTTGTTCATTGTAATTTATTGACGACACTATACATGAACAAACTTACGAAAAAACAAGAAACGTGAGAACTCAAAACAGCCCTGTCTGGTGCAAACACAAAAACAGGAACAATCACCCACCAACACACAGTGAAACCCAGGCTACCTAAATATGGTTCCCAATCAGAGACGCATATAAATATGGTTCCACAATGACGAACACCTGCCTCTGATTGAGAACCATATCAGGCCGAACATAGAACTAGACAAACTAGACATGAAACATAGAATGCCCACTCAGATCACACCCTGACCAACCACAACATAGAAATATACAAAGTAAACTATGGTCAGGGTGTGACAAAATGACTAAGTTGCTCTAAAGTACTGAATTTCCCCGACACGGTCCTCTGAGTTAACAGTTGTTTTGTGAGTGCGGCACAAATCATGCATCATTGACAGCATGATCAATGTTGAATGTTAATCATTTTAAACTGGGAAAAGAGTCCCTTAATCCCAGATTTGGGACCACACAACCACTGTCACTGATTCCTTCCAAACCACTCACTGAATTTGCGTAATGTTTATGTGCAATGGCCAATGAGCACCGATACGTTTTATGCATAATTTCTCTTCATTATTTCTCTTCATATGACAAGGATTAAAAAGTATTTGCCTGTATATTGTCGACTTGATTCATGATGATGACTGCTAGCTAAAATTGTGAAAGTATGATGTTGCTACTGTACATATAACGTGATTTGAAGTCATTTTATCTGTGGCCAATGACATTGAGCCTTCTTGGATGAGCACTTCTATGGCAGCAGCCAAAGGGGTCTCCTCTTACACTTGGCAGTGATGTAAAGTCCCCATGAGTGACAGAACACTGAGCCAATCACGGTGCAATGCTTTGTATTTTCTGCTGGCTTGCCCCATCACCACAGAAAGCACTGAGCTGGGCTGAAACACCTGTATTTTGGAGCTGCCTTACTCAAGAAAACAAAAAAGAGACCATGTTTGTATGCGTCTTTATTAACTCACTGATATATATTATTTTTTACATTGTTTGCAAACTGATATGTGACACCTATTAATGCCAAAATAACATGCAAAACAGGCAAGCCCCAAAAATAACAACAAACAAAAGGAATAAAAAATGTTTTGCTAAAGATGTGGGGCTCAAAACAGGTGGGGCTCTGCCCTGAATGGCAGGTCACCACTGAAAATGACACGTCCTGACCAAACATCCACAGCATGACGTTAAACAAAGTAGAGTACTTTCAGAACAGGGCAGAATGCTTCAGGAAACAGTGCTTCGACAGTGGAAAAGTAAGTCAGCATGGAATTGTTGTCATTTTCTAAGCAGATATAATGGAGTACTTTATTTATTTATTTAACTAGGCAAGTCAGTTAAGAACACATTTTTATTGACAATGACGTCCTACAAGAAGGTAAAATGACTCCAGCGGGGACGGGGGATAAAAAATACAAATAAATACAGGACAAAACACACATCACGAGATGAGAGACTGTGAGGACAGACGCTGGAGATGAGAAGCAAGTACAGAGAGTGAACATTGAATGAAACCCAGACAGGAACAGAAAACGGACAGCGTCTGGACAGGGGGAAACAAAATGATGCTGATACGGGGATGAGGAAACAGACTGATATAGGGAAGGCAATCAAAACGTGAAGAAGAAGAATACCACTGAAAATATCAAAAAAGAAGGTCCAGGCATCTTCGACAGAGGGGGATCAATGTCACGTCCTGACCTTAGTTCCTTTTTTATGTCTCTATTTTGGTTTGGTTGGGGCGTGAGTTGGGGTGGGCATTCTATGTTGTTATTCTATGTTTTCTTTTCTATGCGTTTGGCCTGGTATGGTTCCCAAACAGAGGCAGCTGTCTATCATTGTTTCTGATTGAGAACCATACTTAGGTAGCCTTTTTCCACCTGGTGTTTGTGGGTAGTTGTTTCCTGTTTTGTGTTTTCACCTTTCAGGACTGTTTCGATTTTTCATTTCTTACATTCACGTTGTTATTTTGTATGTATGTGTTCTGTGTTAATGAATGATCATGGACACTTACCACGCTGCATTTTGGTCTGATCCTTCCTACTCCTCATCCGATGAAGAAGAAGATCATTACAATCAAGCTGATTCTATACCAATTTGCAGAGGCCAGTTCATGAAGGAAGGCTTGCTCATTAAAGTTTTTTAGCAAGCGTCTATGACAAGTCAGGACAGGTAGTTTCACTGAGCAGCCACTACGAACAGAGGCTGTTAAACAGTGTTCAATAAGGTCATTACAGAAAACAACAGATTGATACCTATCAGGATTATTTGTAAGGATGACATCAAGGAGAGTAGCCTTTTCTTGGTGTTTGGAATCATACCTTGTGGGATTGGTAATAATCTGAGCAAGATTTAGGGAGTCCCATTGCTTTAGGACTTGGTCGGGTGGTTTAAGCATGTCCCAGTTTAGGTCACCTAGCAGGACAAATTCAGACTTAGTGTAAGTGGCCAGGAGAGAGCTTAGGGCATTTAGGGTACAGTGCTGATGGTGGCCTATAACATCCAGCAACAGTTAACAAAGAGTTATTTGAAAGTTGAATGCGCAAAACCAGCAAATCAAATTGTTTGGGGACAGACTTGGTGGAGACAACCGAGCACTGAAGGTGTTCCTTGGTAATGATTGCCACTTCACCACCTTTGGAAGATCTGTCTTGCAGAAAAGGTTATAACCATAGACGTTAACATCAGTGTTAAAAACACTCTTTCTTAACCACGTCTCAGTAATGACCAACACATCTGGATTGGAGCCACACATTCAAATGATTAATTTTAGGTAATAAGCTTCTCGTGTTAATGTGCAGAAAACCCAGGCTTTTACGAGAGCAGAAATCAGTGAAGCAGATATCAGAGCACAAATCAGAATTGGGGCTAGCAACATTAGATGGGCCAGGGTGTACATGCACATTTCCAGATATAATCAACAGTAATACAATCAGGGCACGGCAGAGGACTGGGAGAGCTCTGCAGTGTTGATTTATAACATTTTAATGTGCATTAAATGACAACAATATCATATTGTACAGCAATTTCATCAGGTAACATGAATACAAAGCTGGTGAGAGGTTGTTAGAATAGGTTGTGAGGCCAAGAGTCCAATAGAGAGTCAGAGTCCTGAGTGTGGGAACAAACATAGACTGTCCCACGGTTGGGTAAACAAGCTAGTTCATAGTCAACAAAGCATGCAGGAGTCATGATGCAAATAGCATAAAGCACAAGCGAAAAATATAACAACTTGAGGTTAGCCATTGTAAGTTCAGAGTTAATCGCCTCAACAGTGCAACAGGGGAAGGGGAAGGTGTGGCGGGTGTACCTATACCAGATAGGGGGGAGACAAGGCAGACGGTGAACAGATCGCCAGGTGGAATCCAAGCAACAGTGCAGCAGGCAACGGGAGTAGGTGTCACACCGACTTGGGAGAAGCTTTTTTCGGGAGGCAGAATCGTTGTAGAAAACCCCAGCTAGCTAGCTCTCTGTCCGTCTTTTCCACGTGGAAAAGGAGGTCGTTAGCTAGCTATATCTTTTCCGTATCGGAGAATGGTCCTTTACGACGTCCAAACAAAGTTGTCCTGTTGTATTTCGGGGATTCTGAGGTGGTTATCTTATCTGCGCAGATGGATGGGGCTTCAAAGTGAAACTCTCCTGCCATTGTTAGGCTCAAGAGTTTTCACACCTCTCACTTCATTCACACCTCAGTGCTAATTTCAGTCAGATTCTTTCCTAGCAGCTTGGTAGCTTAGTGGCCTTATTTATTGAGCCTCATATAACAAAATTACCTAGAGATTGTTGTATTTTACTTTTTGGCTTCAGAAAGTAGGTTCAGACTGAACATTACTCACTCAATGTTGTGTTGGATGGTATTTCCAGGTTCTGCTGTGTTTCTTCTGCAGGTTTTGGCATGATAGAAGTTTTTTTCTTGATTGTCCTTGGTAGTAATAGTCCATTCAAGTCATTTTGTCCTTGATTTTGGACAACATTACCTGAATGGACTATTACTACCAAGGACAATCAAGAAAACAACTTATATCATGCCAAAACCTGCAGAAGAAACACAGTTTTGATGTTGAGGTTAGTATATTGCAAAGAAATGTAAGTTTATCTACATTTATCCAAATCTAATTCTATATTTTTGCAGGAGCCCATGCTGACACTCACTCCCCACCTCCCTGCCTTGATCGGGCCTACCGTACATCTTACTGTAGAAATTATGTTGAAAACGAGTCTAGATTGGAACTGTGCTGTTAAAATACAAGTCAAAATTTGTATTCTGAACTGGAATAAACTGATTGAAGCAATGTGTTTTTAGAGGCAAACACACTCACACAGTTCTGGGTTGCTCATCTACAGCAGGACTGAGAAAGTATGTTCTTATCCAGTTTGGCACCACATACAAGACATGGTTGTCAACTTTGGCATACTTAAAAAACAAGTACAGAAACAGACTCAATGCTGAGCATGACCTCTATGTTGCACTGTCAAAAACTGAGCCCAGAATAGACATGCTTGGTAAAAACTTCAACCTGTGTGATTTGATTAATACGCTTATTCCAGTTCAGAGTGAAAATTATTTATTGTATTTTAACAGCAACAGTTCCAACCTAGACAGATATGTCAGAGTGTTTTTAATAGGGGGAAATAAACATGATTAGCTATTTATATTTCATTTCATTGTTATTTGTTTTTGTCTATATTGCATTTGTTTTAGGCATAAGGGCAATGAAATGTGCCAATATTTGCTTATAGTTGCATATTTTCATAAGTTTATGTCCCAGGAAAACACAGAATTTCTAATTTAGGCCCCAGGCTGAAAAAGTCTGAGTTTAACAATTTTATGTTTACTAAAATCACATTTCCTTTGATTTGTTTATGCATCTATTTCTGAGTGTCAAGTTATAAGTAATAAAACAAACGACCATTTATTGAACATTGTTACTACTTTTAGTAGTATCCCATGATGCATCGCCTTATTTTGTTGTAGTTCAGGGAGATGAGCGAGAGAACTGACAGACATAGTCCTCTCTATTACTGCAGACAACAGGAGCGTTTGACCAGCAGCATCGACAATGCCTGACATGACAGAACGGATTTAGCCACTGTAGCAATTACGGCAACAATTTATATATTAGAGAATATCAGACGATATTGTAATATTGTTGAAGGTAGGTATCACGATATGTTATTACATTTATAAACCGTTTTCCACATTGGTAACAGCAGGACCCCTCATCGATTGCATCTGTCTCTCGCAGAGTCTGGTTTTGTTAACATTCTCTAGCTAGCAGCAAGCTAGCCACATGAGCATAGCATTGTCAATGATGTATTGCTAAAATGAACATAACAACAGCTTCTTGGGTAGCGCTAGCTTCTGCACTCGTTGCTAACGTTAACGTTAGCTAACAGTTTGGTTGGCTAGCTAATTGTGACATGCCATGTGGGACTGGATATCAAGAATATAGCTACTAACGTTAACTAGCTGACTTGATGGTTGGTTGGCTACACAAAATGACAATCGTATTTACTAACTAGTAGGTGTACTAGATATTACCAGTTCAGCTATTTGGATTTGGAGTGCAATAAGACGATGTTGTTTACAAACAGGGCGGCCTTAACCAATTGTTATGGACTGATCATCCTACGTCTGAATTACAGTTAACATCAAATGAAACAATTAGCTAATGTAGCTAGATGCCTAGCTAACATTGTTGTCAAATAGATTTTTGATTGGAAAGTGATAGTCAGACGCGTGCCTGTGAAAGTCCGGGTGCTGTCCGCAATGCAGGTGCTGAAACCAATATAAAACTACTTTAATTTTGTCCTTGCATGAGGTCAGTTTGACTTGCTTTTCCATTCGGAGGAATAATTCTAATGAATAATAATTATTGCTCCAAACCCAACTGGCTACCTTGCTGTTATGGAGACAAGTGGATACATTTTAATTCTGCACATTTTCTAGTAGAGCAATGCGGCCTTAATATCTCAATTGATTATTCCAAAGCACATGGAAAGTTAGTTATATGAACTGGAACAAAGTATCCATGAGACAAAGATATTTGCTCAACACCCACCCTCCATAAGGTGATTTCATGATATTTTCAGCATACTAATTTGAGGCAGCACTTAGCTCGGTTAGGTGAATTGAAAGGGATTTTCTCAGTCTTAAGTGTGTGAGACTTCGACCAACCTTTTATCACAGGGGGTGTGTCTGTAGCGTTAATATCTGTTTAGCGAAGTATGGTAGCTAGTTTGTCTTGCTTCTGCAGTTCATTGGAGAGAGGGGAGTTGGATATTCAATTTTCTCTCCAAAAGCAACATTAATTTAGGATAACTGAGTATATCAAATCACTACAAATGGAGAAAGAGGGTGGAGGGTTGTTTGTTGGTGATGTCATTACAATGTGATATCATTAGAAAAGTATCGTAATCTAATGTTGTCACTGTGCTATGACATCAGCTGAGCTCTCAAGAACCAAGCCTGATGCTAGGAATGGGTTGTGCTGTGTGAGAGTGTGTGCCATCCAGGGTTTACAGGAAGGACTCAGGATTACTCATTTATTATAGATTATCTCTGAGTGCACCCTTTATGACGCGTCTCTCTCTCTCTCTCTCTCTCTCTCTGTGATTACTCGGCTGTGTTGGAGGTCAACTGGTGTCCTTTGCTTCTGTACACAATGAGAGAATTTGACATAAATCTCCTATCGCTGTAGAGCAAGCTTTGAGAGCCATCAGAGGTGACACAATTTATTAATGTTAGTAAGCCGATGATTTAAGAGGGAGAAGCTATGAGATGTGTTATTGAAGCTTGCTTGCTAATGTATGCAGTGGAAGGCTCTCTCTGCACTCAGAGGGGAAAATCAATGTGCTCTCTACTCCCGGCCCAGTAGTGTTGTCTGGGAGAGGGTGGAGACAATGGGACGGCTGCTCTGCTCTGACTGAGTGATGGTCTCTTACCTCACCTCTGGGCGCTGTCTCTGGCTGAACACTGGATGCAAGGACGTCCAAGGAGGGAGGAAGGGACGGGAGACGAGCGGACCCTGCCTGCTGCTGGAGACTGGCTGCATCATGCCGCACCCTGTATCACTGTGACGTTTACTAATCTTCTCAGGATCTCTGAAAGCATTCTGTTCTTAGCCTCCTCCTCACGCTTTGTGCACTGAAATGGAGGAGTAAGTTCCTGCCAGAGTTTTTTTGTTCCTTGTAGCCTAGTTTTTTTTGGATGACCTGTTGATAATGACCTATTCAGCCTATGATATACCCATTGGCCTGTTAACCTATTCATTTAATCAAATCCATAACGTGTGTTCTGAAATGTGTGTTCTCTTATATGGTATTTGGATTGGTATTCATTTGAGGTCTTTTTAATCCAGGGTCTTGTCTCATTAAAGTGTTGATGTTTATTTTAAGCAACATGCTGGTAAAGGGCCCAAGAAACCCAACAAAAATGCAGATGACTTGTTTCCCCCTGAGGTGTCTTCTTTAGAGACGTAGACTGCTCTCTATCTGATGATAAAATCAATAGTTCGACATCAGTGTGCGTAAGCCAATTAGAGTAAGCAAAAAGGTATTAGCCTATGTGACCCTTCTCTCCTTGCAAGAAATATAGAATTAGGCTGCATTGCGAATTCAATCAGTATAAAAAAGGGTATTGACTGAGTAGTGACCAAGACACTGTATAAATGTACTCGGTTCATTATAATTCCTACATAGTTCCGATTTGGTTTGAGTCATTTTTAAAGTATACTGAACAAATATATAAACGCAACATGTAAAGTGATTTTCCCGTGTTTCATTAAATAAATCGCTGAAATGTTCCATACGCACAAAAAGCTTATTTCTCTCAAATTTTGTGACCAAATTTGTTTACATCTGTGTTAGTGGGGATTTCTCCTTTGCCAAGATAATCCAGCCACCTGACAGGTGTGGCATATCAAGAAGCTGATTAATCAGCATGATCATTACACAGGTGCACCATGTGCTGGGTACAATAAAAGGCTACTCTATATTGTGCAGTTTTGGCACACAACACAATGCTACAGATGTTTTGAGGGAGTTTGCAATTGGCATGCTGACTGCAGGAATGTCGAACATAGCTGTTGTCAGAGAATTGAATGTTAATTTCTCTACCATATGCCGCCTCCAACGTCATTTTCTAGAATTTGGCAGTATGTCCAACCGGCATCACAACCACAGACCACGAGTAACCATGCCAGCCTAGGACCTCCACATCCGGCTTCTTCACCTGCGGGAATTTCTGAGGATGGGGGCATTCTGAGGAGTATTTCTGTCTGAAATAAAGCCCTTTTGTAGGGAAAAACGAATTCTGATTGGCTAGGTCTGGCTCCCAGTGGGTGGCCTGGCTCCCAGTGGGTGGGCCTATGCCCTCCCAGGCCCACTCATGGCTGCACCCCTGCCCAGTCATGTAGAGCCATAGATTAGGGCCTAATGAATTTACTATATTTCAATTGACTGAGTTCCTTCTATGAACTTGTATGTTGCGTATATATTTTTATTCACTATATATTGAGTTATCCTCACCCCAAAAGTACGAAAAATCAAAGGCAAAGTAAAGTTGGTGCACATCCCAAATGGGTGAAAGGGGGAGCATTTAGGCTAAGCACTGAACCCCAGATGGTACGGCTCTTGTTTTGATGTTGTCTCTCTGTCATCTATGTTTGCAGGTCTCTAGAGCTGGTGTGTTTCTACTGCATCGTCTGCCATGGCATCCCCCACTGGTACCCTAGAGAATAATCTGCACAGCGCCCAGAAGAACCTGCTCTTCCTCCAGCAGGACCATGCCAAGACACTGAAAGGTCTACATGCAGAGATCCGCAGACTACAACAGCACTGTACAGGTGAACATGCTGAACCTCAAACTGAACTTGAACTAGGGCCACTAGACCTAAATACATACACTTCACAGGGTTCGTACAGTCATGAAAATCCTGGAAAAGTATTGGAATTTGAAAATGGTGTTTTCCAGGCCTGGAAAAGTTTTGGAAAACAATAAAATAAAAAAATAAAAATGTATCCATCAAATAAAAATCAACATATCAGCCAGAATCGGAATGACAATATTGCATCTGTGTTTGCGCACATCACTTGCATAGTGCGAGACTAGTTTGCCGTTGCTTAAGGAGAAAGTGACAGTCGGGACATTACAGCAACAGGTAGGCCTATAAAATATGATAGAGAACAGATGAACTAGGTAGCCAAATCAAAACATATCTTGTACCCTCTAGTTAACTGTTTAGCTATTATTAGCATATATTTTGTTATGTCCCCAAAAACATTCCATCGACAATCGTGAAAAGGTCATAGAAAGTTGATTTTCAATATTTGACAACTAACAAACACCAAAATAAAATCTAGACCGTCAGGGAGAGTCTAAAACTCCAAAATGATGCATTGATTTTGTTATATGTTTGATATTTGAGTCACTCAGATAGCCATAAGTCTTGTCAAAATGTGTAGAATTTCAGGAAATTTGCTTTAAAACAGCTAAATGTTGTCTTTGTGGCCAACAGGATAGCCTGTTTAGGGTAGGCGACCTGCCCTAGCCATGCCCAACATCTAATCCACATTTTGATCCAGAAAAAAGCCTGCTCTCCACTAGAGCTGCTAGACAGGCTCTCTGAATAGCATGCTTCTTTATGCCACCACACCACTCCTGTCAGAACTGAAGATGTCACTTCCTGGTCTGACGGTGACATTTGATCCTCCTCTCTTTTCACAGACTTGACATATGAGCTGACAGTGAGAAGTTCAGATCCAACAGGTAAGATGTTTAACAGGCGTCCTTTCATAACGTGACCCCAGGCACACACACTTGGCCTGGCATTTTCAATACTTAATTATTACATAGTAATACCATAGTTATTGAGAGATTACTACTTTTTTACTGGGGTGGGATCCAGTCAGTTATTTTCTCACAATTTTTCTAGATGTAATTCTGTGGGAACTCTCTCTGTTTTGACTTGACTCTGCTGTCATTGTGTAAGTAATGCCAGTACTGGCAGTATAGTACACTGTTAGACAGACATGGAATGTAGCCATTGATGTTTTACCACTTGTAGTTATTCTCTTTGACACTGATTTCACTTTGATTGGAAAACTTGAAATTGATATATTTTCAATGCCTCTGCAAACTATCGTACTGGCAGGTATATTGTTCATGATATTATATAGCCTATGTGAACTAAAAAAATGCTCTCTGCTTGGCTTCACACTGGCTGTTCGAAAACAGTGGCAGTGCCTGTGAACAGCCCAGGTACTAAAACCTGCAAAGCTATAAATTAGACTTTCTGCAGCAGAACAGAGGCCTCTGTATGTCTTAGCCCTGGGAATGGGAGAGAGCAGAAGGCTTGTGCTGTATCCTGGTAACACTCTCCCACCCAGGAAGCGGTGCTCTGCGGCTGAGACCCCCTGCTGTTCAGGGCACTGTCCTCCTTTCACTGTCAGCTCACCGTCAAGCTCATAGCACAGCCCCCTCTCCCACGTTACCATGGACATGTCACAGAGTCAAACAGAAGTCTAAATTATATACACAGGAGAACTGACAATGAGCATACAGTAGAACCACACAGAGGTCCAACTCTGGGATTTGACCACGTAGTAGACAGACTCATAGGAATTGAACATGAATCACAGGGGATCTGTGCAATAGGTAGAAAATATAGCAATCAATGATGAAGTGATGATAGATATCCTGTATACGGTCAGTACTACAGAAATACTATTAACAATGGGCAGAAGTCAAGGCCCTCCCACCCTCATCTTTCAGGACATCATTACAGTCTTGAATAAATACCTGAAATAGCTTTATATACTTGCCAGAGAACAGTGAGCTGATACTCACACTTTGTAGCATCTCTAGCCATGGACCCAAGCAAAAAATAATGATAAAAAAGCTAAACAAATCATGGTTCTGAAATCAGGCTTGCTCTTTGATGTCTTTTGTGCTTTTGAATTATTGAATGGGAAATCAGTCAGTTCACTGTTACAGAATAACGGTAGGTTGTACGACAGGTAACATATCTCACTTAATGTTACCTTGTGAATCCTGTAAAGGGGCTCTGTGCAGTGCAGGCAGCGCAGTACTGTGGGGGCTATTTTCAGAGACAGTAGCAGGTTAGTGTGGGAGAACACGCAGATTTCAGTGCAAGAAATTAGATGATGTGTCTGCGACCTACTTAGTGCAGCAAGCAGGGCTCAGTGGCTCAAAACAAAGACGACATCCCCTCTCTCGGCTGGTAAAGAAACACCAATCATGACCCCCCCCCCCCCCCCGCCCATTAAGCTGATAGGAAATATACCAGACTGCCCAGTATAGAAAATAGACGTCTACTCTAGTATTCGTTGTAGATGGGTTGTATTGGGTAGACATCATTATGTGGGCTCTACAGTATGATATAGGCCTATCTATCTGATACAGAGAGGGAATAGCTAGGCTATATCTGTACAGTAGCTGCTTGTGAATGTGTGTCTGATCAATGCTAATGGGGTGGGGTGGGGTGAGGTAGGAGCTGTGTTGATGTGGTAAGGGGAGGATGAAGAGCAATGATGAAGGTCAGAGCAGTGCTGTGACCTTGCTATCGACCAGATCTGTAATTTGAGACAGGAGCTCTTCTCTCTCTCTCTCTCTCTCTCTCTCTCTCTCTCTGCCCACCGCAGATGAGTCTCTGTAGACCATCACTCACATCAGCTGACAGACTCAGTCCATGGTCAGTGGATATACTTACTCTAGAAGCACTAAAACAGTCATTTGGACTGCTCGTGAATGTCATTTTTGTATTACTCTGCCATTTTTAAAGTCATGCCCCTTTCCGTCCTTGACATTTCCGAGATACAGGGCATCGGGAAGTATTCTGACCTATTGACTTTTTCCACATTTTGTTGCGTCACAGCCTTATTCTAAAATTGATTAAGTAGTTTTTTCCCCCTCATCAATCTACAGACAATACCCCATAATGACAGAGCGAAAACAGGTCTTTAGAATTTTTTGCTAATTTATACAAAATAAAAAACTTAAATATCACATTGACATAAGTATTCAGAATCTTTACTCAGTACTTTGTTGATGCACCTTTGGCAGCGATTACAGCCTTGAGTCTTCTTGGGTATGACGCTACAAGTTTGGCACACCTGTATTTGGGGAGTTTCTCCCATTCTTCTCTGTAGATACTCTCAAGCTCTGTCAGGTTGGATGGGGGGGGGCGTTGTTGCGCTGCTATTTTCAGGTCTCTTCAGAGATATTAGATTGGGTTCAAGTCCAGGCTCTGGCTGGGCCACTCAAGGACATTTAGAGACTTTTCCTGAAGCCACTCCTGCATTGTCTTAGCTGTGTGCTTAGGGTCGTTGTCCTGTTGGAAGGTGAACATTTTCCCCAATCTGAGGTCCTGATCGCTCTAGAGTAGATTTTCATCAAGGATCTCGCTGTATTTTGCTACGTTCATCTTTCCCTCCATCCTGACTAGTCTCCCAGTCTCTGCCGATGGAAAAACATCCCCACAGCATGATGCTTCCACAACCAAGCGTCACTGTAGGGATAGTGCCACGTTTCTCATGGTCTGAGAGTCCTTTAGGTGCCTTTTGGAAAACTCTAAGCGGGCTGTCTTTTACTGAGGAGTGGCTTCCGTCTGGCCACTCTACCATAAAGGCCTGATTGGTGGAGTGCTGCAGAGATGGTTCTCCTTCTGGAAAGTTCTCCCGTCTACACAGAGGAACTCTGGAGCTCTGTCAGAGTGACCATCGGGTTCTTGGTCACCTCCCTTACCAAGGCCCTTCTGCCCCGATTGCTCAGTTTGGCCGGCCGCCAGTTCTAGGAAGAGTCTTGGCTGTTCATAACTTCTTCCATTTAAGAATGATGGAGGCCACTGTGTTCTTGGGGACCTTCAATGCTGCGGAAATGTATTCGTACCCTTCCCCAGATCTCTGCCTTGACACAATCCTGTCTTGGAGCTCTACGGACAATTCCTTCGACCTCATGGCTTGGTTTTTGCTCTGACATGCACTGGCAACTGTGGGACCTTATATAGACAGGTGTGTGCCTTTCCAAATCATGTCCAATTAGTTGGGACATAACATTTTTGCATCTGAGCTCCTAGAGTGTGTTGCTCTCCTTTATTTTTTAAAAAGTGTTCCACTCCGCTAGCCAGCACCTCGCCTAAATAGGTGTGCGTTTCTTTCGCCTCACAATTAGTTGGGTTTAACACAGGTGGTCTCCAAAGTAATACAAACATCTCAAGGATGAGAAATGGAAACAGGATGCACCGGAGCTCAATTTCGAGTATCATAGCAGAGTCTAAATACTTAAGTAAATAAGGTAATTCTCTTTTTGTTTTTTTTGCAAACATTTCCAAAAACCTGTTTTTGATTTGTCATTATGTGGTATTGTGTGTAGATTGATGAGGATTTTGTATTTATTTAATGCATTTTAGTATAATGCTGTAACGTAACAAAATGTGGAAAAGGTGAAGGGGTCTGAATACTTTCCAAATGAACTGTAACACACGGTCGTTGTTAGAATCTTAAATTCACAAACAGAACTGGAGTTATAACCATTTTTAAATGGTATTCCCCCATTGCGCCTCCTTCTCCCGACAGTAGGGCTTGCTCCCCTCCTTCTCCTGACAGTAGGGCTTGCTCCCCTCCTTCTCCCGACAGTAGGGCCTGCTCCCCTCCTTCTCCCGACAGTAGGGCTTGCTCCCCTCCTTCTCCCGACAGTAGGGCTTGCTCCCCTCCTTCTCTCGACTGTTGAAGGTGCTCTGCCCAGTTCATAATCACACAGATAATTGTCTCAACTGAACCTAAACTATGCCCAAATTAATTTCACACATAAGAACAGAATAAATAAATTAAGTGAAGTATGCTGGGGGAGAATGGGTGATTTGATGAGCGAGGGGAAGCGTACGCTGCAGTCAGACATCTTTGTCCTCGTCTTGTCGAGTGTGGTGTGGATCTGCTATTTTCTTTACTTATATATATATATATTTGTTTTTTTTCTTTGCATATATATATATATATATATATATATATATATATATATATTTATTTATTCATTTATTTTATCTATTTTTTTTCTTAACCTCAACATCAACATACTCTCCTGCAATCTGCCTCACCCAATGTGGTGTGGATCTGCTATTTTCTTTACTTTTGAACCGGAACCCCCAACAGAAGCTAGCCAGCTAACTAGCTACTAGCTAGTAGTCAGCTAGCCACTGCTAGTGGTCATCAGCTAACCTTTAGCCCGGACAACGCTTGCCAGTCTGCACAGCTCGAGCAAATCAAACTTATTTTTCTCCATATCTCCGGATTCCTACCGCAAGCTCTGAACCTTTTCACCTGGATCATCGCAGCTAGCTAGCTACTATTCCGAGTGGCCACTCCTGGCTAACATCTCTGTCCCGAAGCAAGAACCAATTAGCCTGGAGCTAGCCTTTGCTAGGCCCATCTCCCGGCTACCTGAAGAGGTCCATCAGCCACTCCTTGGGCTACAATACCTATTTTGACAATTGGCCTGGACCCCTTTTATTGCCGACACGGAGCCCCTCCGATTCCATCACGACTGGACTACCGACATAATCTGCCCGAGGGGGTTTTTCATCTGGCTCCTCCGTTACGACGCCACCTGAATGCCCATCTGCTAGCCGCGGCCCGCTAGCTGTCTAGAGCATATCGGACAACTTCTTTGGTCACAATACCTATTTTAGAACCTTTTACCACTCGGAGCCCTGCTGATCCATCACGACTAGTCTGCCGACGTAACAGCACGAGGGGGCCACAACAGACTTCTTCCGTTGCGACGTCCCTCTAAGGCCCTTCTGCTAGCTTGCTAGCCCCGGCCCACTAGCTGTCTGAATCGACGTGTCTCCAGCCCGCCGAGCTATTCACTGGACCCCTATGATCACTCGGCTACGCATGCCTCTCCCTAATGTCAATATGCCTTGTCCATTGCTGTTTTGGTTAGTGATTATTGCCGTATTTCACCATAGAGCCTCTACCCCTGCTCAATACACCTTAGCTAACCCTTTAGTTCCACCTCCCACACATGTGGTGACCTCACCTGGTTTAAATGATGTTTCTATAGACAATATCTCTCTCATCGTCACTCAATGCCTAGGTTTACCTCCACTGTATTCACATCCTACCATACCTTTGTCTGTACATTACGCCTTGAATCTATTCTACTGTGCCCATAAACCTGCTCCTTTTACTCTCTGTTCCGAACGTACTAGACGACCAGTTCTTATAGCCTTTAGCCGTATCCTTATCCTACTCCTCTTCTGTTCCTTTGGTGATGTAGAGGTTAATCCAGGCACGGCAGTGTCTAGCTCCATTCCCATTCCCCAGGCGCTCTCATTTGTTGACTTCTGTAACCGTAAAAGCCTTGGTTTCATGCATGTTAACATTATAAGCCTCCTCCCTAAGTTTGTTTTATTCACTGCTTTAGCATACTCTGCCAACCCGGATGTCCTAGCCATGTCTGAATCCTGGCTTAGGAAGACCACCAAAAATGTCCATCCCTAACTATAAAATTTTCCGACAAGATAGAACTGCCAAAGGGGGTGGAGTTAGCCTGCAGAGTTCTGTCTTACTATCCAGGTCTGAGCCCAAACAATTTCAGCTTCTACTTTTAAAAATCTACCTTTCCAGAAACAAGTCTCAGAAACAACTCTCAACAAGTCTCAGCTGTGCCCTGGACACCATATGTGAATTGATTACCCTCCATCTATCTTCAGAGCTCGTGCTGTTAGGTGACCTAAACTGGGACATGCTTAACACCCCGGCCATCCTACAATCTAAGCTTGATGCCCTCAATCTCACACAAATTATCAATGAACCTACCAGGTACAAACCCAAATCCATAAACAAGGGCACCCTCATAGATATCATCCTAACCAACCTGCCCTCCAAATACACCTCTGCTGTCTTCAACCAGGATCTCAGCTATCACTGCCTCATTGCCTGCGTCCATAATGGGTCTGCGGTCAAACGACCACCCCTCAACACTGTCAAATGCTCCCTAAAACACTTCAGTGAGCAGGCCTTTCTAATCAACCTGGCCCTGGTATCCTGTAAGGATATTGACTGCCCTCTGCCCCCTTGACCAGCACAAAAACATCCTGTGGTGTACTGCATTAGCATTGAATAACCCCTGCGATATGCAACTTTTCAGGGAAGTTAGGAACCAATATACACAGGCAGTTAAGAAAGCAAATGCTAGCTTTTTCAAACAGAAATGTGCATCCTGTAGCACAAACTCCAAAACGTTCTGGGACACTGTAAAGTTCATGGAGAATAAGAGCACCTCCTCCCAGCTGCCCACTGCAGGCTAGGAAACATTGTCACCACTGATAAATCCACGATAATTGAGAATTTCAATAAGCATTTCTCTACGGCTGGCCATGCTTTCCACCTGGCTACCCCTACCCAGGTCAACAGACCTGCACCCCCCACAGCAATTTGCCCAAGCCTCCCCATTTCTCCTTCACCCAAATCCAAACAGCTGATGTTCTGAAAGAGCTGCAAAATAATGACCCCTGCAAATCAGCCAGGCTAGACAATCTGGACCCTCTCTTTCTAAAATTATCTGCTGAAATTGTTGCAACCCCTATTACTAGCCTGGTCAACCTCTCTTTTGTATCGTCTGAGATCCCCAAAGATTGGAAAGCTGCTGCGGTCATCCCCCTCTTCAAAGGGGGAGACACTCTAGACCCAAACTGCTACAGACCCATATCTATCCTACCTTGCCTTTCATCGAAAGGTCTTCGAAAGCCAAGTTAACAAACAGATCACCGACCATTTCGATTCCCACTGTACCTTCTCCGCTATGCAATCTGGTTTCCGAGCTGGTCATGGGTGCACCTCAGCCACGCTCAAGGTCCTAAACGATATCATAACCGCCATCGATAAGAGACAATACTGTGCAGCTGTATTCATCGACCTGGCCAAGGTTTTCGACTGTTGTCCGGACCTCAGGCAGTCTCTATGGCAGTGCCACAGGGTTCAATCCTCGGGCCGACTCTTTTCTCTGTATACATCACTGTATACATCAATGATGTCGCTCTTGCTGCTGGTGATTCTCTGATCCACCTCTACGCAGACGACACAATTCTGTATTCTTCTGGCCCTTCTTTGGACACTGTGTTAACTAACCTCCAGATGAGCTTCAATACCATACAACTCTCCTTCCGTGGCCTCCAACTGCTCTTAAACGCAAGTAAAACTAAGTGCATGCTCTTCAACCGATCGCTGCCCACACCTGCCCACCCGTCCAGCATCACTACTCTGGACGGTTCTGACTTAGAATATGTGGACAACTACAAATACCTAGGTGTCTGGTTAGACTGTAAACTCTCCTTCCAGACTCACATTAAGCATCTCCAATCCAAAATTAAATCTAGAATCGGCTCCCTATTTCGCAACAAAGCATCCTTCACTCATGATGCCAAACATACCCTCGTAAAACTGACTCTCCTACCGATCCTTGACTTTGGCAATGTCATTTACAAAATAGCCTCCAACACTCTACTCAGCAAACTGGATGCAGTCTATCACAGTGCCGTCCGTTTTGTCACCTAAGCCCCATATACTACCCACTACTACCACCTGCATGCTCTCGATGTTTGGCCCTCACTTCATATTCGTCACCAAACCCACTGGCTCCAGGTCATCGATAAGTATTTTCTAGGTAAAGCCCCGCCTTATTTCAGCTCACTGGTCACCATAGCAGCACCCACCCGTAGCACGCGCTCCAGCAGGTATATTTTACTGGTCACCCCCAAAGCCAATTCCTCGTTTGGCCGCCTTTCCTTCCAGTTCTCTGCTGCCAATGACTGGAACGAACTGCAAAAATCACTGAAGTTGGAGACTCAAAACACCCTCGCTAACTTTAAGCACCAGCAGTTAGAGCAGCTCACAGATCACTGCACCTGTACATTGCCCATCTGTAAATAGCCCATCCAACTACCTCATCCTTTTATTTATTTTGCACCTTTGTACCCCAGTATCTCTACTTGCACACTCATCTTCTGCACATCTATCACTCCAGGGTGTAATTGCTATATTGTAATTTTTTCGCCACTATGGCCTATTTATTGCCTTACCTCCCTTATCCTCCCTCATTTGGACACACTGTATATAGACTTTTTCTATTTTATTGTTGACTGTGTGTTTGTTAATTCCATGTGTAACTCTGTGTTGTTGTTTGTGTTGCGCTGCTTTGCTTTATCTTGGCCAGGTCACAGTTGTAAATGGGAACTCTCAACTTGCCTACCTGGTTAAATAAAGGTGAAATAAATAAAACATTAAAAAAATAATGTAATCACCAATTGTGAATGAAGAACAGGGTGGGCCATTCTATTGTATGGATCTATTCTAATTATAATCTCAAAATGGTATGTATCCTATATCAGTCCAAGCAGTCTTATCAATCTACTCTGTCCTACTTAGAGTGCACAGTATGCGTAATATACAATGGCAAGAAGACCAAGACGAATGGATCTACTTGCTGCATTAGCGTGGCTACAAAACAAGCCTGGCCGATTATCAGCACAAAATGTCCTCACTGAGAGAGAAGGCCCTACATCAGAAGCAAAAACAACATCTGCAACGTACACCATGTCAGCACAAGCTGACAATAATTGACAATTATTTACATCTGTTGCTTCTGTCCTGATGTTCACTATTTATCAAGCACACTTTGCGCTTATAATGATGTTTAGTTTACTGATGTTTTCATCATTTCACCGTATGTCTTGGTGAGTGGGGTATTTTTTATTTTTTTTGTCATTATAGACAGAAGCTGTTACCGCTTTCTAACACATGCTTTCTATGTCATAGTTGTAACAAAGGCACGTCCCTCTCCAGCGCTCGAGTTCGTTGATTATTATTATTAGGCTGATTATTTTTATGCACACCTGTCACCATCGTTACGCGCATCAGCGCCTAATCAGACTCAATCACCTGCTTGATTACCTTCCCTATAACTGTCACTCCTGCACGCTGCTCGTGTTTCTTGTTTTGTTCATGTTTATTTTATTTATTAAATTATTCACTCCCTGTACTTCCTTCCCGACTCCCAGCGTACACTTTCCAGCACTCCATGAATAAAATCTGTTGGACACTTGAATATTGATGTTGTTTGTTTTTACAGCCTACAGTAACATAAACAAATTAAAATGCTGTTATTAAAAGAACCTATGCGCAAGGTGTGTGTGTGTGTGTGTGTGTGCGTGTGTGTGTGTGTGTGTGTGCGTGTGGAGGGTTGGATACACAGTATGTGTAGCCTATATTTGGAATTTGCAGTGTGTGTGTGTGTGCGTTAGGCCCAATGCAGCAGTTTTTATCTTAATATAATTTCGGGGTAACAGTTATTTACCTTACCTTTAAATTAAAATGGTAAAAAAGAACCAGAAATAGCTTCTTAGCAAAGAGCAAATTTTCAAGCAGGAATTGTACAATTTTTGTGTACCTATGATAAAAATGACAGACCTCTACATGCTTTGTAAGTAGTAAAACCTGCAAAATCGGCAGTGTATGAAATACTTGTTCTCCCCACTGTACATATATATGTAGGATGTTAATTTGACCAGTTTCTCACAGCAGGAAAATAATCCTGCAGTAACAGGAAATGTGAATTATTGTCTGGACATTTATATAGGGGTTGCGACATTTTTAGTTGAGGCAAATCAAGTCTGACATTTTTAAGATGACATTACTTTCTTTAGAAGCATGTTTTAACCTTGAATACACTACAAGTTTGCATTTCCTGCTGTGCAGGAAATTTCCTGCAACAACAGGGTGATCAAATTAAGATCCTATATCTGTACACAAGCCTACAGTATGTTAACTGCAGATGGCAGCCCTACCAGACAAATAGCAAAACAGCCTTGTTTGTACTCCTGATGGAATATTTTGAGAGGAATGGACAATGTTTTATTGTGGATCCAAATAAAGCAGGCTATGTGCGACTATTTTGTGTGTTGCAACAGGGTGTAGATTTCTGATGGTTGTGTGAATGTGCATGTTTTGTCTTCATATAGAGGTCTAACAGTGTGATTTGTTTGTGTGTGTGCAGACAGCAGTGAGGCACGCTGCAGGGAGCTACACAGTAAGTGTGAGGAGCTTGAGGCTCAGCTGAAAGTGAAGGAGGATGAGAATACTGAGCTGCTGAGGGACCTGGAGCAGAAGAATGCCATGATCTCTGTCCTAGAGAACACCATCAAGGAAAGGGAGAAGAAGTACCTGGAGGAGCTGAAGATGAAGAGCCACAAGCTGGCTGTCCTGTCTGGAGAGCTGGAGCAGAGAGCCAGCACCATTGCCTACCTCACCTCTCAGCTCCACGCCACCAAGAAAAAGCTCCTGGCAGGCAGCTCCTCTGAGGCCAGCCCCAACGTCAGCCCTGTGAGCTCCTACAAGCCCACCCCTCCCAAAGCCAAGGACCGTCAGTCTGGCCCTGAGACCCCTCTACGCCGCATGAAGAAGAGCCTGTCTCAGCCGCTGCACTCTGAGTTAACCGAGCTGTACCGGCTGGGTTCTGACGGGAGGAGGAAGGTCCTACGGGAGGCGGTGGACGCCATGCCCGACCCCACCCCATTTCTGCAGGCAGCTCGAGACACGCCTGATCTACAGATGGTACGAGACCGGCCTGCCGTCATCCCCCCCATCGCCTGTGATCGCTCGTCCAGCCCCCGCCACAGCCTGGCACGGGACCGTCAGCACCGGGCACACGTGGGCGTGGCACACCGCATCCACCACAGCACCCCTCCACTAGCGCCGTCTCAGCCAGAGGTGGAGATGCTGGCTGTGGATCAGGTCAATGGGGACAAGGTGGTGAGGAAGCGATCCGGGGCGGACAGAACAGTTTAACACACGACAAGAGCGAGAAGGAGCATCACCTACTGTATAATCAGCTGCTTTTTATGCAATTCTGCAACGAGCAAAAGAAAGTCAAATGGGATACAGACAAAAAAAGAAAAATGTCACTTTCTTCACTTCAAAAAAACATTTTTAATATGTAGACACGGACTACTGTAAGCATGCCAAATGTTTTGCTTTGAAACCCATGTGACTTAAACATCCTGTCCTTTTTGCATGGTCTCTCATCTCACTCCATCTTACATCGTGCACATAAACTTCTCCGCCAAACATCTGCATTATTGCCTGCTTACCTGGTGAATCCAATACACATCGTCATAGTTAATACTACAGTTAAGTTATCCATACTTCATCGGGTCAGCAATACTCTCCAGACAGATAAACAAGCTATATGAAGTCTGCAGCTACTTACATGTTATAGAAGTTAACTTATTAAACGAATACTCCCTGAATGTTTCTCATCTTGGGATGTTAATACATTAACAGAAACAAAATCACACAAATGAATTGGTAATTGTCTAGTTATCACACAAATGAATTGGTTTATGTCAAGACATTATCTACACAGAACTGTCTGACCTATGTGTCCGTGATCTCTGTAAATATGTGATGGATTTTTTATTTATGGTTTGTTTTACTTTTAATATAGAAAAATACATCTCAAGTATCGAAAAGTGGCATAATCACTTATTGTCATGCTTCTCACGTCACACTTACTCGTCCTTGAATACTATGTATATGACAATATAATAAAGCAGTCTTTTTTTGTTACTAACGTGGTGTGTGTTGGGAAGAATCGAACCTCTGTCACAGGCTTTCACCATGTCAGCGAAGCCTGGAAGCAGAACTTTGGAAGAATCTGAAGCGGAAACTGCTTGACGTTTCAGGCTGCCAGTGGACATAGGATGAGAAATAGGTCATTAATAGCTGTGTTTTTTGCAACTATTGAAACACTGGGTGTGGACAAAAGAATACCAACATTTTCACACTGTCATGCTGTTATTATGATAGCACAAGTAATCTAAAGTAGGTATTTGATCATTCATATAGATTTGGTCTATTATTGGTAGTAATGTGTGAAAACAACTAAATGAAAACAACTAGTTTCCACAAACACTCATCAGGTTTGCCATAGACATGGGCAGCCCTGCTTACTACTTTACATCTGTGTCACACTCTGCCCATGAGCTTGGTTTTCCAAGAGACAGGTTCAGATCCGGTTCAGATCCCACCTGTGTGTAGTTGACATGAGACAAGGTCACGGTCTCATGATGAGGTAGCCCTTCATGCGACTTCAAAATCAGTGTCTCCCTCCGCCCAAAAGGGAATTACCTATTGGGCTAACTGTTAAGACATTGGTTTCTTCTGTGGAAGATCCGGTTTCAGATCCCGGCTGTGAATGGCATCCAACGGTGGGATCTTCTTTCGTGGGAGAGGAGGTCAAAGAGGGGTGAATGTAGCTGACATTAGTTGCACTCAAAGTCTCGTGATGTAGCCTTGCCTGTTACTTCTAAATCACTCGCCCAAAAGGGAACCATGACGTTGGTTTCTTCGGTGGGAGATTGCGCCCGTGAGTCATAGATTTGCACTCTGTTACCACTCATTCGAATTCCCTCTTTCCAGAAGTCTGCTCTAAAGCCAGCAGAGGTCGTCTTTTCACAGACAATCAATTTGGTGAGCCAAATAACAAGGCGGATAGATGTGTGAAACACAAGCACAGCATGAGTGACTTCTAGAGGCAAGATATGTAATAAACAAGTGATCATACTGTACTGTACAAATTCAATCCCTAGGTTATTTATGAAGAAGAGGACTGGCCCAACTAGTCTATATAGTGCATATTCGATGTATTGTTTTAGGCAGAAAAGGGCTCCATGTTGTATCAGAGAAGGTTGGAAGATGTGGAGAAAGACAGTTTATGGGATGGAAAAAATTGTGGGCCGTTTTTGACATGGAAACTCTTAATTTACAATACTTGATGAGTGAAATAATTTACTTAGGACCAATCCAATTTAATGACTCGTGGAAGTGTTTACCTCTAGCCTACATTTCCATATCTAGACACAAGATGTCACTCTACTATCAGTACAGACTGGCAAAACCAAACATGTATTTTAAAATACCAAATGAAGCATAGGATAGAGAACAAAGGCCTAGAGATTGAGGAGACACAGCCAGATAAGGGCTTGAACCATGTAACCATAGGGTTACAGAGCAAGTACAGTACCTCCTGACATTTAGGCCTACAGATCCAGACCTCTTGGCAGAGACAGTAGCAGGTTACACTATTCGGGACAGCGAGAGATGGAGAGAGAGCGCACGCAGTTAGAGGTGCAAACATGGGAAACCAGAGATAATCCCACCGCTGCCATCAACGTGGCGAACATATCATCAAGTTCGCTATGATAAAGTCAAGTTCTTAACAAAAGTCATATGTAGAAAAATCCTCTGCCGCGAAAGTGGTGCTTTCTGTTAGGTTTATCTCTATAGCGTACTATTTTATCTTAAAGTTGTGGAGCAACAGTCCAGTGCTGTGATGCACACACCGCAGGCTTTTCTCCCGGACTCGGCTTGGGTCTACCGAATGTAGGCTAAGGAAATTCAATGGAAGCGTTCAGATCAAAGCGTTGAATATGACCTATTTCATGCAAATATTTATTTATTTATTTGATGAGTAAATAATATAGTTGATTTCGTTCATTTACATGAGCAATATTTTGCTGTTTTTAGAACAGACTGTTCACCGTCGTCTCATTTTCACTTCAGCGATGCAACATCTTCCTGTAATTTTTCCACAACGCAACGCGATTACGCGCGCAGCCAAGGTAATAGTAGAGATTTTCTTGGTCAGCATCACAGGTGCTCGTGGACCGTTGTGCGTAATTTTCGACCACTTTTGCATGTTCAGTTTATGAGCGAATTAATTTAATACATCTAAGGGGGAAACCACCAGACCAGTCCTATAGCAATAATGGCTCCGCACCTCAAACGTTTGGGTGATTGTAATTGGGGCATGCGTTTTATTGTTTATCCATAGCAGGCTGTCGGAGTTCGGATAAACTGAGATGCATAGAACGGAAAAATGCTAATAATTGGAAATAACACCCGGCACTGCTTGATTGTGAGGCAATTCATCATCTGAAATATATTTCTATTTGTAATTTATGGGAGGACATATCACAGGTTTGAATAACGCTACTGTCCTGAAGAATCGAATACCCTTTTTGTAAGTATTCCTGCGTTATACTAAATCACAACCTATGGTTTGATTTGCGCCTGTGTTTATTTTTGCTTGAATTTGCAATAGGCAACATTCGCCTCGATCACAACCTACAGGTCTGTCTGCCGACCAAAATAGGCAATCATTGCAAACTCGACGGGATTAGAACAAAACCTCGATTATTATTACAATGGTTTATCGAGTCCAGCCAAAATTGTGCTTGGACGTAGCTATACTTAATATATATATATATATATATATATATATATATATATATATATATTTTTTTTAAATGTATAATTAAGATCTCGGTAGCCTAGTATGTGTTGGATTAAGCTATAATTATATTCAGCACATAAACACTTAAGAGCTGAATAAGAATGCGAACCCTATATCGAAAAAAGAGACCTCGATAATATTGTAGGATACCGTTGAGGAATATCGTGCACATGATTGTAAATAATTAATAAATAAGATGTTGTAAATAAATTCCAAAATTAAAAGATAAAGACTCAAATCATCCTTATATTGCTGTTGATATGCTAACACATACATTGTGTCACCATACTACCTAGAAATAACTATGCAAAGTATAGGATCCTGGAGCAGCATGCTTATTATGGAGTAATAACACTGTGAAGTATTAATGGTATCCTTTGAATGTATTTAAATCATAATGTTTTTGTTGCCATTTTTCCTTTTAGTTAAGTCAGCTCAGGACAAATCCTACCAATGTGCATTTTCTATCTTTTTTTTTTATGTCATATTCTTTCCTGTCTCCTGTCTGATTTAGAGTGTATATCCCATGTTCATCTGCTTGGGGTTTCTGAGACTGCTCCGGTTGTATACTTCTGCAAAGCTCATCAACATAGACATCATCTGCCACTTCAAACACATCAAGCCATAAGAAGAGGGAGCTTAGCTGCTTTTGGCATTTCAAAAAGAGGCTGGTTAAAGAAACTGCAGTGAAAAAAAAACACTTTCAGGATGACAGTGAGTTTCTTCTAAGTGAACTAGATGACTCCACTGGACCTGTGCCCTGGAAACACCACCATTTGACCGAGGACTATCAGAGTGACTGCTGACATCAAAGTTTTAATTGTTGTTTTAAAAAAGAAGAACAAATGCTTGGGCATCTCTGGTGGCCTGCTGGGTAGCAGTGGTCTTCTTGTACTGTAGTAGCAGCAGCTGAACCACGGTTGCCATAGTCGAACAATGGCACGGCCAGGCTCTGGGGTGCTGGTGTCGGTCAACGGGCTGGGGTACCCTCCTCAGAACCTGGCCCGGGTGGTGGTGTGGGAGTGGCTGAACGAACATGGGCGCTGGCGGCCCTACAGCGCGGCAACGTGCCACCACATAGAGAACGTACTGAAGGGGGACGTGCGGGGGACTGTGGTCCTTGGACAGGTGGATGCCCAGCTGGCCTCTTACATCATCGACCTGCAGTCCATGCACCAGTTTAGACAGGATACAGGTAAGAAGCAGTCAAAACACCTGTGTCGTTCATCATCATTATCATGTGATGCATGTGGGGTCACACACACTTATGTAACTGTATTTCCCTATTATGAACTTCAATGGTAGAATAGATGAACAATGTAAAAGGTGCAGTTCATGCCACAGCATGCTGTATGTATTATTCAGATGTTCATTCTTAGCCAATAGACCCCTCCATTATGGTGTACATTTTCTTTGCAACCTAGCTCAACAAGTTAATATGGAAACCACCCTTGAAGGATGTGCATCTATTTCTGTATTTGCCATACAACCATTTGCGATATTAGCATCTTGGTAGGGGAAACTCCCCCCAATTTTTTGTAGATGCATGCCAGCAAAGCCACAACACAACACTAAACAATACATTAACTGCACTATAACAAGGCCAAGCGGTGCCCACAAACTGTTAGGGCCTACATAAAGCTGTCTCAACATAAAGCTGTCCCAACAGCAGAGCTTTCTTTCCAGCACCATGGAGTGAATCCTTACCACCGCTACACCTGGCTATCAGCGGAGCCTTGTCTGGCAGCGAAACAGTTCATTCAGCCTCGTTTACAGCCTTTTAAAAAA
This sequence comes from Oncorhynchus mykiss, assembly GCF_057628025.1. Taxonomy (NCBI): domain Eukaryota; kingdom Metazoa; phylum Chordata; class Actinopteri; order Salmoniformes; family Salmonidae; genus Oncorhynchus; species Oncorhynchus mykiss. The sequence continues at coordinate 54,763,128 of NC_143032.1, read as the reverse complement.
AAAAACATAGCTGATATGGCTGACCATATCTCCCTGGCATTTTACATCATTTATGCAGCAGCATATAAAACATTATGGGACTCACCTTGTTGTCCTTCGTTGGAAAATTTTGTCATCAAAGAAAAATATTGTGGGGCTCAAAAACATGGGTTGCCACTGCGTACAACAAATTGAATTGAACTACTTGGGGAAGTCAGGCGAGAGATCCAAATGTACTGGGACCTATCTGAACCACAGGTTGAGGTGGGTATTGTTGCTACAACAGAAGATGAAGCACTCCGAGGACCATTAATGCTCATCAGATGAAAAACAAGTTTAACAACCACGTTAATCATTACCTCATCCTCTACGCTTTAATGTCATGACCTTGCCAAAGGTCACCGTGAATGAGGCAGCCAAGCATTTCAAGTGATCGACTGCTGTAATCCTCACTCTCTCCAGCGCCATAAAACAGAAAAAGGATATTTTCTTTCAGAAAAGAACAATGTGAAAGATAATTCGTTTTTACGTTCGGTTTTGATGTTGTATTTTCATGCTTCATCTTCTTGCCTCTTACCAGTACTCACAGTGCTGCCACTCTCAGGTACAAACCTACCAATCATTCATGATTGGAAAAGCGGCATTGACTCCATCTAGTAAATAGAGATACTCTTAGAAATACAGGATAGAGATATCCTATAGATCAGTGATCATCAACTAGTTTCAGCCCCAGGACGATTTTTTTTCTTGAGTGGATGGTCAAGGGGCCAGAACATAATTACAAATCATTTGTAGACTGCAAATTGACTGCAAGAAACCCAAACAGATATAACATTTGACTAAGACATAATCATTTCAAACCTTGCTTTCATTTGTATACGATCACATATACTGAGTGTACAAAACATTATGAACACCTGCACTTTCCATGACATATACTGACCAAGTGAATCCCTTATTGATGTCACTTGTTAAATCCACTTCAATCAGTGTAGATGAAGGGGAGGAATAAGGATTTTTAAGCCGTGAGACAATTGAGACATGGATTGTGTATGTGCCATTCAAATGATGAATGTGCAAGAAAAAATGTAAGTGCCTTTGAATGCGGTGTGGTAGAACTGTGTCAAGAACTGCAACGCCGCTGGGTTTTTCATGCACACCAGTTTCCCTTGTGTATCAAGAATGGTCCACCACCCAAAGGACATCCAGCCAACTTGGCACAGCTGTGGGGAGCATTGGAGTCAATATGGGCCAGCATCCTTGTGGAACACTTTCGACACCTTGTAGAGTCAATGCCCCAACGAATTGAGACTGTTGTATATTATTATTTGACTCAGAAAACTTTGGGCCAAAGGTCACAATCCCAACAAGAATCAACAGAAACATACTAGGCTTCTGATCCCCCTATAGGTTGTTTGGTCATTGAACTCACAAATGTATCCCACTAAGGTGTTAATTTGCATGCCTGTGTTGCTTCTGTTTCTTGGACACGTTTGCTTCTCAGATGTGAGAGTGTTTTTGCCTAAGTTTATCAAAGCGTTCCTGTCTGAGTTTTAGATGTCAATGCTGCCACAGTGTGTTGTGGGAGAGGATGCACCTATGTGGGGGAGGTCTCAGAAAGCTGTTCTGTCTCAGCTATAGAGAATCCTTTGACACCTCAATTAGCCTCACAGGCTCATTCACCTGAACAATAATGTATCATAGTGATTCATTAATTGATGAACCTTCTATGTCCCAATGGCCAGACCTCTATATTAACAGGGCATAGAACATGACACTGTGTCAGAGAGAGTGCTGGAGAGAAAGGGGAGGATGTCTCATTGAGTTTTACTAGCTGGTGCATCTCTTTTTTCATAGAATATCAACTCACTCAGCATGAGCAAAACGTTCTTGCTATCCTATATGCTGTGTGGCTTATGAGGATTGGCACAACAAAACAAATGTTACTTTGAAGTGAAATGAATTGTTCAGTTGGATTCAAAGTCATTGGTCTTCTATTGATAGTCACGGTGAAATCATGTTGGCTGGTGTGAATGTGACGAGGCAGTATCTTAGCATGGCTGCCTGTCACACTTGCATAAAAGCCTAGGAAAGTGCTGTGGGTGATTTCCGCTGTCCTTGTCGTCGTGTCCTTTGATAGAATAGAGCTGCACATGTGTCTGAGACTGGGTGGCTGAGAGAGAGAGAGAGAGAGAGAGAGAGAGAGAGAGAGAGGAGCTAGCCAACCGTTTGTCAGCCATTACCATGGTGCTGGGCCTGTGCCTGACGTTTATCGCTCCTCATTGTGCCGTTCTCCGCGTTACCTTCCCCCTCAGCTGGGATAAAACTGTCACAACAGGTTCTGACGGACAGCATCCTGGACACCCACCCCTGCCCCCTCTCCTCCACCTTCTAAAAACTGTGATAGGCTCCTGCAGCTGTGGCCGTCTTCATATAGGGCCCTGGTGAGAGGCTATGTGATATTGATCCATTTAAATGAACGCTGGAATGGGAAACCGTGGCCTCGGCTCTGTTTGTTATGGCTTTCAATACATTTGTTCACAGTGGATGTTTGCTGTGTGAAGGACAAGCGCAAATCCACAATCAACTAGCCTGCTGCAGGGCCTCAGATTGTTCCTCTGGTGGAAGACCATGGTTAATATACCAGTGGTGCTGCTGTCTACTGCAGCTGTGGATGGAGCTAGAGGCTGAAAACAGCAGTGTTAGGGTCGGACTACTGCATTCGGGGCCCTGTGGCACCGACTTAAAATGATGCAGTTTTAAAGCAAATTTCCTGCTATTCTACACATTTTGCCATGAAGCTGGGAGAAAGTTGACTAGCAACAAGTACTGAGACCTAAAAGACACCCATCATGAGCGCCCACAAAAGAAGAGGCAAACAAAAGAAAAACTCACACCAAACCAAAAAGTGGAGCACAATAAAGACAGGGAAGAGCATTGTACATTTTCTACATTGTAGAATAATAGTGAAGACGTCAAAACTAATAAATAACACATATGGAATCATGTAGTAACCAAAAAAGTGTTAAACAAATCAAAATAAATTTTAGATTTGAGATTCTTTAAATAGCCACCCTTTGCCTTGATGACAGCTTTGCACACTCTTGGCATTCTCTCAACCAGCTTCATGAGGTAGTCACCTGGAATGCATTTCAATTAACAGGTGTGCCTTGTTAAAAGTACATTTGTGGAATTTCTTTCCTTCTTAATGTGTTTGAGCCAATCAGTTGTGTTGTGACAAGGTAGGGGGGTACAGATGATAGCCCTATTTGGTAAAAGACCAAGTCCATATTATGGCAAGAACAGCTCAAAAAGCAAAGAGAGACGACAGTCCATCATTACTTTAAGACATGAAAGTCAGTCAATACGGAACAAGTTTCTTCAATTGTAGTCGCAAATACCATCAAGCACTATGATGAAACTGGCTCTCATGAGGACCGCCACAGGAATGGAAGACCCAGAGTTACCTCTGCTGCAGAGGATAAGTTCATTAGAGTTACCAGCCTCAGAAATTGCAGCCCAAATAAATGCTTCACAGATTTCAAGTAACAGACACATCTCAACATCAACTGACACGAGCAATGGACATTAGACGGGTGAAAGTCCAAATTTGAGATTTTTGGTTCCAACTGCAATGTCTTTGTGAGACCCGGTGTGCGTAAATGGATGATCTCTGCATGTGTATTTCCCACCGTAAAGCATGAAGGAGGAGGTGTTATGGTGTGGGGATGCTTTGCTGGTGACCCTGTCTGTGATTTATTTAGAATTCAAGGCACACTTAACCAGCATGCCTACCACAGCATTCTGCAGCGATATGCCATCCCTCCTGGGCTTAGTGGGACTCTCATTTGTTTTTCAACAGGACAATGACCCAACACACCTCCAGGCTCTGTAAGGCCTATTTTACCAAGAAGGAGAGTGATGGAGTGCTGCATCAGATGACCTGGCCTCCACAATCACCCAACCTGAACCAAATTGAGATGGTTTGGGATGAGTTGGACCGCAAGGTGAAGGAAAAGCAGCCAACAAGTGGTCAGCATATGAAGGAACTCCTTCAAGACTGTTGGAAAAGTATTCCAGGTGAAGCTGGTTGAGAGAATGCCAAGAGTGTGCAAAGCTGTCATCAAAGCAAAGGGTGGCAACTTTGAAGAATCTCAAATATAAAGTATATTTTGATTTGTTTAACACTTTTTTGGTTACTACATGATTCCATATCTGTTCTTTCATAGTTTTGATGTCTTCACTATTATTCTACAATGTAGAAAGTAGTAAAAATAAAGAAAAATCCTTGAATGAGTAGGTGTTCTAAAACCGTAGTGTATATACAATTTTTTTTATTTTTTAAACGTATTTTTCTTTATTTATAGCAGGCTAAAACTCTGACGTTTCTATAACGCTCACCCACTTGGAATGAGCTAAACCAAAAATAAACTAAACACCAATACAGTAAAATTGCAGTCAAAACAAAATGTGTGCCAGGGCTACACACGGGCTAAACACACCCTTGAAAGACGATAATTTTTATATTATTTTTATGTTACCCCTTTTTCTCCCCAATTTCGTGTTATCCAATTGTTTTAGTAGCTACTATCTTGTCTCATCGCTACAACTCCCGTACGGGCTAGGGAGAGACGAAGGTTGAAAGTCATGCGTCCTCCGATACACAACCAAGCCGCACTGCTTCTTAACACAGCGCCATCCAACCCGGAAGCCAGCCGCACCAATGTGTCGGAGGAAACACCGTGCACCTGGCAACCTTGGTTAGCCCGCACTGCGGCCGGCCCGCCACAGTAGTCGCTGGTGCACGATGAGACAAGGATTTCCCTACCGGCCAAACCCTCCCTAACCCGGACGACGCTAGGCCAATTGTGCATCGCCCCACGGACCTCCCGGTCGCGGCCGGTTACGACAGAGCCTGGGCGCGAACCTAGAGTCTCTGGTGGCACAGCTGGCGCTGCAGTACAGCACCCTTAACTACTGCCCCACACGGGAGGCGGAAAGATGATCATTAACCAAGTTGTCCTTACCATGGACATGTCTGTTTTCAAAGGGCAAATCTTGTGATGTGAGACTCCAGTGAAGGAGTCGGCTGTTCGTGGAGCTCGTCTTTTGCAGGAAAAGAGAGAGTTGTGATCGGTATAGACCACCATAGGGGTAGAGGCCGTTACATAAAACTGGAAGTACTGAAGAGCCAGTACCAAAGCGAGTGTCTCCTTCTTGATAGTTGAGTAGTGTTTTTGATATGTCTCAAGGAAGAGCACGTGCCTCGGGGGCCCCGGGGCACGTGCTCTGCGTGCCCGTTTGGTAATCCGGCCCTGAGCAGCGTTGTGTTACGCTTGTGTGTCCATGGTGTCCTAGCGGTGGTGTGAGTGATGGAGTGCTCTGTCAGTTGGATGGTGTGTGTCCTCTCTACACACTCTCCGGGATCTGGATAGCCTCCTGTGGCTTTGGGCAAAACCGTCCCTCCTATGGGTGGGATCCAGACCATAGACCTACACGCACCAAGCCCATACTACCAGAATGAGAGAGCAGCAGCTCTATTTGAACTCCTCTCCCTGTAATCAGTGGAGGATGACGGCAGCAGCAGCCACCACAGCCTGTGCAGCAGGGTCCTTCTCTCTATCAGCCTGCCCAGCACATCTGCATGCTATTGCCATTCTAAACACAGGGTTTACACAGTGCTCAGCTCAGCACTGGCTTGTGAAGAGAAGATACCAGTCTATGGTGAAGTGTAAAAAAATGGATTGGGTGCACACAGGCTTACAGGGCTGCCTAATTTGTGGAAGTATCTCTGGCTGGAGACTGGGAATGGGTTGGCTCACATCCAAAGTGGATCGATCCATTCCCCTCCCCAGAGGGGTGTTTGAAGCTCTAAACACTGCTCTGGACTGATCCCCTTTCACTCCACCCACTCCCATAGCACAACACATGGGCTTATCAGCCATCTCTATTGTACCCCAACACTCTCCCTGCCACTGGCCAGTGATAGGGTTCAATGCTGCCAGACCACTGTTTACCTCTCATTCTCCTGATGATGGAAAGCCAATGTAATAAACACTTATGCACCACACACAGTCATGTAACACTACATGACTTTTACATATGCAGATCATGACATTAGGCACACACAAACTGTTGTTTGTAATTTCATTCCATGAGATGTCATTTTTACATGGAATTCAACACGCTTGAAACTCCACAGCAGCTTATGACTAATCAAAATGTAGAACTTGTGACTACGTCATGTTATGCTATGACTTTAAAGACATTGTATCATTCTTATATACAGTCGTGGCCAAACGTTTTGAGAAAGACACAAATATTAATTTCCAAAGTTTGCTGCTTCAGTGTCTTTAGATATTTTTGTCAGATGTTACTATGGAATACTGAAGTATAATCACAAGCATTTCATAAGTGTCTAAGGCTTTTATTGACAATTACATGAAGTTGATGCAAAGAGTCAATATTTGCAGTGTTGACCCTTCTTTTTCAAGACCTCTGCAATCCGCCCTGGCATGCTGTCAATTAACTTCTGGGCCACATCCTGACTGATAGCAGCCCATTCTTGCATAATTCTTCAATGCTTGGAGTTTGTCAGAATTTGTGGGTTTTTGTTTGTCCACCCGCCTCTTGAGGATTGACCACAAGTTCTCAATGGAATTAAGGTCTGGGCAGTTTCCTGGCCATGGACCCAAAATATCGATGTTTTGTTCCCTGAGCCACATAGTTATCACTTTTGCCTTATGGCAAGGTGCACAATCATGCTGGAAAAGGCATTGTTTGTCACCAAACTGTTCCTGGATGGTTGGGAGAAGTTGCTCTTGGAGGATGTTTTGGTACCATTCTTTATTCATGGTTGTGTTCTTAGGCAAAATTGTGAGTGAGCCCACTCCCTTGGCTGAGAAGCAACCCCACACATGAATGGTCTCAGGATGCTTTACTGTTGGCATGACACAGGACTGATGGTAGAGCTCACCTTGTCTTCTCCGAACAAGCTTTTTTCCGGATGTCCCAAACAATTGGAAAGGGGTTCATCAGAGAAAATTACTTTACCCAAGTCCTCAGCAGTCCAATCCCTGTACCTTTTGCAGAATATCAGTCTGTCCCTGATGTTTTTCCTGGAGATAATTGGCTTTTCTGCTGCCCTTGACACCAGGCCATCCTCCAAAAGTCTTCACCTCACTGTGCATGCAGATGCACTCACACCTGCCTGCTGCCATTCCTGAGCAAGCTCTGTTCTGATGGTGCCCTGATCCCTCAGCTGAATTAACTTTAGGAGACGGTCCTGGCGCTTGCTGGACTTTCTTGGGCACCCTGAAGCATTCTTCACAACAATTGAACCGCTCTCCTTGAAGTTCTTGATGATCCGATAAATGATTGATTTAGATGCAATCTTACTGGCAGCAATATCCTTGCCTGTGAAGCCCTTTTTGTGCAAAGCAATGATGACGACACGCGTTTCCTTGCAGATAGCCATTATTGACAGAGGAAGAACAATGATTCCAAGCACCACCCTCCTTTTGAAGCTTGCAGTCGGTTATTCAAACTCAATCAGCATGACAGAGTGATCTTCAGCCTTGTCCTCGTCAACACTCACACCTGTGTTAACGAGAGAATCACTGACATGATATCATCTGGTCCTTTTGTGGCAGGGCTGAAATGCAGTGGAAATGTTTTTTGGGGATTCAGTTCATTTGCATGGCAAAGAGGGACTTTGAAATGAATTGCAATTCATCTAATCACTCTTCATAACATTCTGGAGTATATGCAAATTGCCATCATACAAACTTAGGCAGCAGACTTTGTGAAAATTAATATTTGTGTAATTCTCAAAACCTTTGGACACGACTGTATATATACACAGTTGAATTCGGAAGTTTACATACACCTTAGACAAATACATTTAAACTCAGTTTTTCACAATTCCTGACATTTAATCCTAGTAAAACTTGGGTCAAACGTTTCGGGTAGCCTTCCACATGCTTCCCACAATAAATTGGGTGAACTTTGGCCCATTCCTCCTGACAGAGCCGGTGTAACTGAGTCAGCTTTGTAGGCCTCCTTCCTCGCACATGCCTTTTCAGTCCGGCCCACAAATATTCTATAGGATTGAGGTCAGGGCTTTGTGATGGCCACTCCAATACCTTGACTTTGTTGTCCTTAAGCCATTTTGCCACAACTTTGGAAGTATGCTTTGGGTCATTGTCAATTTGGAAGATCCATTTGCGACCAAGCTTTATCTTCCTGACTGATGTCTTGAGATGTTGCTTAAATATATCCACATAATTTACCACCCTCATGATGCCATCTATTTTGTGAAGTGCACCAGTCCCTCCTGCAGCAAAGCATCCCCACAACATGATGCTGCCACCCTCGTGCTTCGGCTAGCGACCCCCTTTTTCATCCAAACATAACGATGGTCATTATGTCTAAACAGTTCTATTTTTGTTTCATCAGACCAGAGGACATTTCTACAAAAACAATTGATTTTTGTCCCCATGTGCAGTTGCAAACCGTAGTATGGCTTTTTTATGGCAGGTTTTGGTTTCTTTCTTGCTGAGCGGCCTTTCAGGTTATGTCGATATAAGACTTGTTTTTACTGTGGATATAGATACTTTTGTACCTGTTTCCTCCAGCATCTTCACAGGGTTCTTTACTGGTGTGCTGGGATTGATTTGCACTTCTAGCACCAAAGTACGTTCATTTCTAGGAGACAGAACGCATCTCCTTCCTGAGCGGTATGACAGCTGTGTGGTCCCATGGTGTTTATACTTGCGTACTATTGTTTGTACAGATAAACGGGGTACCTTCAGGCATTTGGAAATTGCTCCCAAGGATGAATCAGACTTGTGGAGGTCTACAATTTTTTTCTGAGGTCTTGACTGATTTCTTTTGATATTCCCATGATGTCAAGCAAAGAGGCACTGAGTTTGAAGGTAGGTCTTGAAATACATCCACATGTACACCTCCAATTGACTCAAATGATGTCAATTAGCCTATCAGAAGCTTCTAAAGCAATGACATCATTTTCTGGAATTTTCCAAGCTGTTTAAAGGCACAGTCAACTTAGTGTATGTAAACCTCTGACCCACTGGAATTGTGATACAGTGAATTATAAGTGAAATAATCTGTCTGTAAACAATTGTTGTAAAAATGACTTGTGTCATGCACAAAGTAGATGTCCTAACCGACTTGCCAATACTTTAGTTTGTTAACAAGAAATTTGTGAAGTGGTTGAAAAATGAGTGTTAATGATTCCAACCTAATTGTATGTAAACTTCCGACTTCAACTTTTTATATATATATATATATATATATATATATATATATATATATATATATATATATATATATATATATATATATATATATATATAAAGTTGAAGTCGGAAGTTTACATACAATTAGGTTGGAATCATTAACACTCATTTTTCAACCACTTCACAAATAGGTGATTCATTTTTTTCTAGTAATTGAGATTTACATTAGGCTGCAGTGTGGGCTGCTGGTCTGACATTCTAGTGTGTGTGACTGACTACAGAGATGAACTCTATCCGAGCGGCTTTGTTCCGTTGCTATGACCTATGCCAGTGACGTGCTTTGTTTCTCCTCCTTATTTGTTTTGGTATTGCAGGCGTGAGAACATGTTCTCCTCTGACCTGCTTTCTCTGTGCTTGCAATCCTCGATGACTAATTCAAAACAGTTTGGTGGCTTGTGGTGGAAAAATATACAATTGCAGAAATAAAGCTGTCACTTTCCATTTTCATGTGCAGATGACAACCGGCAGGAGCTGCAGTCTTGTTTCTATTGCTGTTGACGGCATCTTGCTGAGTGTCTGTACTGCAGGTGTGTTGGGGGAAGGCAGTGTGTGGTTTCTTTACTAGCCTGCAGTGTGTGTGGGGGAAGTTCTGAAAAGGATTCCTGCTACGTGCTACAGGTCGGGTATGACTTGGCCCTCAGCCGTCACCATTTGAAATCAAAACATTATTGACCCACGTGAACAGGAAGGATGAGCAGAGTAAAGATAAAGGAGGACATGTGTATTAGAAAGGCTACGTGTATGTTTTGCAGGGGGGCTTTTGTAGGGCTAACTCCATAACCCTTCTGTCCTGAACTGAAGGAGAACTGGCTGGATCTAAGGAGATATCGGACCATTCAATTAGGAGGACCATGGACTATTTCTAATTTCCTGTAAAAGCCTACCTATTATTTGTATTTCCTGTATAGGCCTACCTATTATTTATATTTCCTGTATAGGCCTACCTTGTATTGTAATTTACTATATAAGCCTCCTGTATAAGCCTACCTCTTCTTGTTATTTCCTGTATAGCCCTACCTATTCATGTAATTTCCTTGTATAGGCCTACCTATTCTTGCCTTTTCCTGTATAGGACTGCCTATTCTTGTAATTTCCTGTGTAGGCCTATCTATTCTTGTCATTTCCTGTATAGGCCTACCTTTTCTTGTCATTCATACTTATAAATAATTATGTCTCTCTGAAGACAGAATTATCTGTTTTATTGGAAATAGCACACAATATATGTAAATCGTGTACACGATAATACAGTACAGTTTTATTGTGTACCTGAAAGGAAGGAGGAGAGGGAGAGCTTGTTTTTATGTAAACCGTGGATGTGGTGGGAGGGGTGGTGCGTATTTGTGTGTGTGTGTCAGCAATACGGAAGTGAGTGTGTGATGCCCTCCCTGTCAAGGCAGGGATGTTGTTGAGTGACACAATGGGGTTATGTTGAGCTACAACAGATGTTCTACGCATTGTTAGATAAGACCACGTCAGTGTTACGATTGTTGAGTGAGAGAAAGAATATTCCTATCTTCTAATGAACACTGGTGTCATGGTTTACAGACATTACATCCAACGCTGAGAAGAAGAGATGAAGTAAATTAATCTGAAGCTCCCAAGTGAACTCATAAAAGCACTTGTACCCCCGTATTTGAGAGAAGTTTTAGTTATGGGAAACCATTTTTATTTTAGCTCACAAAGCAAAAGCCCATGAGAAAGGTGCAGAGAGGAGCTGAGGACTGAGATCCTGAGAGAAAAGGGACAGAGAGAGAGAGAGAGAGAGAGGTGGAGTGTTCCCATGATTGTACAACGAGTGTACAAAACAGTTGGAACACCTGCTCTTTCCATGACATAGACTGACCAAGTGAATCCTGGTAAAAGCTATGATACCTTATTAATGTCACTTATTTATCCACTTCAATCGGTGTAGATGAAGGGGAGGGGACAGGTTAGGATTTTTAAGGCTTGAGACAATAATTGAGACATGGATTGTGTATGTGTGCCATTCAGAGGGTGAATGGGCAAGACAAAAGATTTAAATACCTTTGAATGGGTTATGGTACTAGGTGCCAGGTGCACCGGTTTGAGGGTGTCAAGAACTGCAATGCCGCTGGGTTTTCACGCTCAACAGTTTCCCGTGTGTATCAAGAATGATCCACCCCCCAAAACACATCCAGCCAACTTGACACAACTGTGGAAAGCATTGAGGCCAACATGGGCCAGCATCCCTGTGGAATGCTTTCGACACCTTGTATAGTCAATGCCCTGATGAATTGAGGTTCTTCTGAGGGCAAAAGGGGATGCAACTCAATAGTAGGAAGGTGTTCGTAATGTTTTGTACTAGAGGTCGACCGATTATGATTTTTCAACGCCGATACCGATTATTGGAGGACCAAAAAAGGCCGATACTGATTAATCGTCCAATTTAAAAAAAAAAATGTATTTGTAATAATGACAATTACAACAATATTGAATGAACACTTATTTTATCTTAATATAATACACCAATAAAATCAATTTAGCATCAAATAAAATGAAACATGTTAACTCTAAAGCTAACGTTTAAGTTCCTTGCTCAGAACATGAGAACATATGAAAGCTGGTGGTTCCTTTTAACAGGAGTCTTCAATATTCCCAGGTAAGAAGTTTTAGGCTGTAGTTATTTTTATAATTATAGGGCAATTTCTCTCTATACGATTTGTATTTCAGATACCTTTGACTATTGGATGTTCTTATAGAAACTTTAGTATTGCCAGTGTAACAGTATATCTTCCGTCCCTCTCCTTGCTCCTACCTGGGCTCGAACAAGGAACATATCAACAACAGCCACCCTCAAAGCAGCATTACCTGTCGCTCCACAAAAGCTGCGGCCCATGCAGAGAAAGGGAAACAACCACTCCAAGTCTCAGAGCTATGGACGTTTGAAACGCTATTAGTGCTCACCCCGCTAACTAGCTAGCCATTTCACATCGGTTACACCAGTCTAATCTCGGGAGTTGATAGGCTTGAAATCATAAACAGCTCAATGCTTGAAGCACAGCGGCGAGCTGCTGGCAAAACGCACGAAAGTGCTGTTTGAATGAATGCTTACGAGCCTGCTGGTGCCTACCACCGCTCAGTCAGACTGCTCTTTCAAATCATAGACAGAAATACGAGCCTTAGGTCATTAATATGGTCGAATCCGGAAACTATCACCTCGAAAACAAGATGTTTATTCTTTCTGTGAAATACGGAACCGTTCCGTATTTTATCTAACAGGTGGCATCCATAAGTCTAAATATTGCTGTTACATTGCACAACCTTCAATGTTATGTCATAATTATGTAAAATTCTGGAAAATTAGGCGACCCAAACTGTTGCATATACACTGACTCTGCGTGCAATGAACGCAAGAGAAGTGACACAATTTCACCTGGTTAATATTGCCTGCTAACCTGGATTTCTTTTAGCTAAATATGCAGGTTTAAAAATATATACTTCTGTGTATTAATTTTAAGAAAGGCATTGATGTTTATGGTTAGGTACAGTCGTGCACAGTCGTGCAACTATTGTGCATTTTTCGCAAATGCTCTTTTGTTAAATCATCCCCCGTTTGGCGAAGTTGGCTGTCTTTGTTAGGAAGAAATTGTCTTCACAGAGTTCGCATCGAGCCAGGTTAGCAGGCAATATTAACTAAATATGCAGGTTTAAAAATATATACTTGTGTATTGATTTTAAGAAAGGCATTGATGTTTATGGTTAGGTACACATTGGAGCAAGACAGTTCTTTTTCGCGATTACGCACCGCATCGATTATTTGCAACGCAGGACCCGCTAGATAAACTAGTAATATCATCAACCATGTGTAGTTAACTAGTGATTATGATTGATTGATAGTTTTTATAAGATAAGTTTAGTGCTAGCTAGCAACTTACCTTGGCTTCTTACTGCATTCGCGTAACAGGCAGTCTCCTCGTGGAGTGCAATGTAATCAGGTGGTTAGAGCGTTGGACTAGTTAACTGTAAGGTTGCAAGATTGAATAGGTAAAAGGTAAAAATCTGTCATTCTGCCCCTGAACAAGGCAGTTAACCCACCGTTCCTAGGCCGTCATTGAAAATAAGAAAGCTAAGAACACAGACTTGCATAGTTAAATAAAGGATAAATAAAGGTGTAAAAAAAATCGGCCAAATCGGTGTCCAAAAAAATACAGATTTCCAATTGTTATGAAAATGTGAAATTCCGATGAATCGGTCGACCTCTATTTTGTACACTCAGTGACAGCCATGAAAGAGGGGAGCACAAAGACAAAAACCAGACAGAAACACAGGGCAGGTGTGATTTCTCTTTTACTTTCTCTTTCCATCATCCCTTCTCTCCTTTTTCCAGTTCCACCCTCCCCTGTTCACTCTGGATAGAAGTCAGCTTTCCACCTCATCTGGTCCTTCAGAACGTTACTTTATTATTTTGCCATTGTCTTTGTTTATATCACATCAATGCAAAAGTACTGCAAGCTCTAATCAAATGTACAGGATCACATTCTAACTTGAGGCGGCTACACAGCATTTCTGTATATGGAACAGATAGACAGTTTATGAAGACTGAGTCTTTCAGAATCAAACAACTGTTCTAGCCTCCTGATCTCCATCACCACGTCATGGCTCCTTTTCTGGAGTGGGGACATGTAGCTCTGGGATACTATTCCACTCTCTAGCAGCTTGGAGAGGTAGTAGCTTACTACAACACTTGTAGCTCAATGTCCAGACCAGGCCCTTCTGCAGCTCCTTCATGAAAGTGACCCTATGGCCCCCTTTATTCCTGAACCTTGGGGCTGTAGTGTTTGTAGTTCTTCATGTGGTCCTGTGAGGAGGAGGAGGTCTGATATATGGCCACGTCCTACCCAAGTGATTGAGGTAAGCGGACTGGGCGCTGGGCACTGGAAATGGTAGCAGCTGCTCTGGCTTGGCAGCCTGGCACATGCAGAAGCACAGTTAGACACCCAGGTCATCTTTCCCTCCTCTCAACCTCTAATCCGATGAGTCAACACTTTTAACTTCTGAGGTGGATATCTGTCTCTTTCATCTCCCGTAGGGCAGCGCACAATTAGCCCAGGGTCGTCCAGGTTAGGGTTTGTCCGGGGATGGCCGTCATTGTAAATAAGAATTTGTTCTTAACTGGCTAGTTAACTAAAGGTTAAATAAAATGTATGAAATAAATATCGAGCCAAACCTTTTAAAGCTGCTCTCTGCCAGTGCTTCCCTTATCAGGGCCAATCTAGGAGGTCACTCAGATTCAAGCCTCCCCTCTCTCTCGCTCCTTCATGCTCACTCTCACTCACTCACCACTGCTGTGAATATGAATGAGGCCCACCCGCCTCTCTCCCTCTAAGCAACTCCATTAAGGTCTCCCTCTCTGCTGCCTGGTTTAATCTATCACCATCTTCTGTGTGTCAGAGGGACACTGGTGGTTAAGCTGTGAGTGCCAGGGTTGACTCTTGGGGTGCCCTAAAATAGTGTGGACTAATGTTTTTATGTTTGAGTTGGACCAATGTGCTAGTGGGGTTAGTCACGTTTGTTAAACTCCAGAGCACCCATACTTAACCTGGTCTGTAGATGTGGGTGTTTGATGGGAAGGTTTGTATGTGCCCATGTACAGCCTGCATGATAAATGGTCTCAGGTACTTTGAGACTACAACCCACCATGGACTAAAATTAAAGACAGGAGGTATATCTTTTTTTTGTCAAACTACCATGTGTTTGATCTGTGCAGTCACAGAACATGATTGATGAAGTTAACATTTAATTAATTTTGGTAACAGATGCTCGAATGAATTCATTAGAGCCTCAAGTCTCTATTTCAGCCATACAGCAGAACAAAACGATCGTTAGGCACTTGTCATGTTAAAGGTGACAAAGGAATGATAAGTCAGCACTGGTGTCTTTGATCAGTAGGGTATGTGATCATTAGTGCAGAAAGATCATTGTTTGACTCAGAGCAGAGCTGTATTAAGGGAGCTTTGCACAGCTAGCTTAGAGCACATGGCTCCCCTTGATCACTGACAGTACAGATCTCAGCATGGGCCTTTTATTTAGGTTCCAGTCTTCCCCATCTGTAGAACGCACTATTCAGCCACCACACTGTGTGCATTCTGCACTGCAAAGCTGAGAAAGCAGAGCTTAGTTTGAGGCTTTAATGATTGAATAGATGTACAGTGCATTCAGAAAGTATTCAGATCCCTTGACTTTCTCCACATTTTGTTACGTTACAGCCTTATTCTATAATTAATTAAATCGTTTTTTTCCCTCTCATCAATCTACACAAAATACCCCACAATGACAAAGCAAAAACAGGATTTTAGAATTTTTTACAAATGTATTAAAAATAAAAACCTGAAATATCACATTTACAATAGTATTCAGGCCCCTTACTCAGTACTTTGTTGAAGCACCTTTGCTATCGATTTCAGCCTTGAGTCTTCTTGGGTATGACGCTACAAACTTGGCACACCTGTATTTGGGGTGTTTCTCTGATTATTCTCTGCAGATCCTCTCAAGCTCTGTCAGGTTGGATGAGGAGCGTAGCTGCACAGCTTTTTTCAGGTCTCCAGAGATATTAGATTGGGTTCAAGTCGGGGCTCTGGCTGGGCCACTCAATGACATTCAGAGACTTGTCCCGAAGCCACTCCTGCGTTGTATTGGCTGTGTGCTTAGGGTTGTTGTCCTTTTGGAAGGTGAACCTTCACCCCAGTCTGAGGTCCTAAGTGCTCTGGAGCAGGTTTTCATCAAGAATCTCTCTTTACATTGCTCGATCCTGACTTGTCTCTCAGTCCCTGCCGCTGAAAATATCCCTAACGCATTATACTGCCACAACCAAGCTTCACGGTAGGGATGGTGCCAGGTTTCCTCCAGACGTGACGCTTGGCATTGACGGGCGCCAGGGTAGCCTAGTGGTTAGAGTGTTGGACTAGTAACCGAAAGGTTGCAAGTTCAAATCCCCGAGCTGACAAGGTACAAATCTGTTGTTCTGCCCCTGAACAGGCAATGAACCCACTATTCTTAGGCCGTCATTGAAAATAAGAATATGTTCTTAACTGACTTGCCTAGTTAAATAAAGGTAAAATAAAAAATTGTGGCCAAAGAGTTCAACCTTTGTTTCATCAGACCAGAGAATCTTGTTTGAATCTCCACTGATTGGTGGAGTGCTGCAGGGATGGTTCTCCCATCTCCACAGAGGCACTCTGGAACTCTGTTAGAGTGATCATTGGGTTCTTGGTCAACTCCCTGACCAAGGCCCTTCTCCCCTGTTTGCTCAGTTTGGAAGCCTTTGGGACCTTCAATGCTGCAGAACTTTTTTGCTACCCTTCCCCAGATCTGGGCCTTGACACAATCCTGTCTCGGAGCTCTATGGACAATTCCTTCGTCCTCATGGCTTGGTTTTTGCTCCGACATGCACTGTTAAATGTAGGACCTTACATAGACAGGTGTGTGCCTTTCCAAATCATGTCCAATCAATTGAATTGACCACAGGTGGACTCCAATCAATTTGTGTTCTTTGGGACCTTCAATGCTGCAGAACTTTTTTGCTATCCTTCCCCAGATCTGGGCCTTGACACAATCCTGTCTCGGAGCTCTATGGACAATTCCTTCGTCCTCATGGCTTGGTTTTTGCTCTGACATGCACTGTTAAATGTAGGACCTTACATAGACAGGTGTGTGCCTTTCCAAATCATGTCCAATCAATTGAATTGACCACAGGTGGACTCCAATCAATTTGGAGTCCACATCTCAAGTATGATCAATGGAAACAGGATGCACCTGAGCTCAATTTGGAGCTCATTGCAAAGGGTATGAATACTTATGTAAATAAGTGATGTGCTCTTGATTGTGCAGCTGTAGAATCTTTTGAGGATCTGAGGATTCATGCCAAATCTTTTCAGTCTCCTGAGGGGGAATATGTTTTGTCGTGCCTCTTCACGACTGTCGTGGTGTGCCTGGACCATGTTCGTTTTTTAGTGATGTGGACACCAAGGAGCTTGAAGCTCTCAACCTGCTCCACTATAGCCCCGTTGATGAGATTGGGAGCGTGCTCTGTCCTCCTTTTCCTGTAATCCACAATCATCTCCTCAGTCTTGATCACATTGAGGGAGAGGTTGTTGTCCTGACACCACATGGACAGGTCTCTGACCTCCCTATATGCTGTCTCGTCGTTGTTGGAGATCATGCTGTTGTATCATCGGCAAACTTAATGATGGTGTTGCAGTCATGAGTGAGTAAAGGAGGGGACTGAGCACGCACCCCTGAGGAGCCCCCGTGTTAAGGATCAGCATGGTAGATGTGTTGTTACCTACCTCTACCACCTGGGGGCAGTCTGTCAGGAAGTCCAGGATCCAGTTGCAGAGGAAGGTGTTTAGTCCCAGGGTCCTTAGCTTAGTGATGTGCTTTGAGGGCACTATGGTGTTGAACGCTGAACTGTAGTCAATGAAGAGCATTCTCACATACAGTTGAAGTCAGAAGTTTACATACACTTATGTTGGAGTCATTAAAACTAATTTTTCAACCACTCCACAAATTTCTCGTTAAAACCTCTCTGGGATATGTGGGACGCTAGCGTCCCACCTGGCCAAAAGCCAGAGAAAATGCAGAGTGCCAAATTCAAATAAATACTTTCATGAAATCACACATGTAAGATACCAAATTAAAGCTATACGTGTTGTGAATCCAGCCAACATGTCAGATTTCAAAAGGCTTTTCGGCAAAAGCAAACAATGCTATTATCTGAGGATATCGCCTCCGTAAACAAAGAGAGAGAAGCATATTTCAACCCTGCAGGCACTAAACAAAACACAGAAATAAAAATATAAATCATGCCTTACCTTTGACGAGCTTCTTCTGTTGGCACTCCAATATGTCCCATAAACATCACAAATGGTCCTTTTGTTCGATTAATTCCGTCGATATATATCCAAAATATCAATTTATTTGGCGCGTTTGATCCAGAAAATCACCGGTTCCAACTTGCGCAACGTGACTACAAAATATCTCAAAAGTTACCTGTAAACTTTGCCAAAAAATTTCAAACTACTTTTGTAATACAACTTTAGGTATTTTCTAAAGTAAATAATCAATGAAATTGAAGACGGGATGATCTGTGTTCAATACAGGAAGAAACCAAATTGACGCTACCTTTCTGGTCACACGCTTCTAACAAACAGTACACTTGAAGTGACCCTCGTTTTGAACAGGGCTACTTCTTCATTGCACAAAGGAATAACCTCAACCAATTTCTAATGACTGGTGACAGTCAGTGGAAGCGATAGGAACTGCAAGAAGGTCCCTTAGAAATCTGGATTCCCAATGAAACCCATTGAAAAGAGAGTGACCTCAAAACAAAAAAAGCGGGGTTTCGCCTGCTACATAAATTCTGTTATACTCACAGACATGATTCAAACAGTTTTAGAAACGTGTGTTTTCAATCCAAATCTATCCATACTAATAATATGCATATCTAATGTTCTGGGGATGAGTCGCAGGCAGTTGAATTTGGGCATGCAGTTCATCCGGACGTGAAAATACTGCCCACTGTCACCAAGAAGTTAACAAACTATAGTTTTGGAAAGTCGGTTAGGATTTTTACTTTGTACATGATACAAGACATTTTTCCAAAAATTGTTTACAGACAGATTATTTCACTTTTAATTCATTGTATCACAATTCCAGTTGGTCAGAAGTTTACATACACTGAGTTGAATGTGCCTTTAAACAGCTTGGAAAATTCCAGAAAATGGTGCCATGGCTTTAGAAGCTTCTAATAGGCTAATTGACATCATTTGAGTCAATAGGAGGTGTACCTGTGGATGTATTTCAACGCCTAACTTCAAACTCAGTGCCTCTTTGCTTGACATCATGGGACAATCTAAAGAAATTAGCCAAGAAATTGTAGTCCTCTACAAGTCTGGTTCATCTTTGCAATTTCCAAATGCCTGAAGGTACCACGTTCATCTGTACAAACAATAATACGCAAGTATAAACTCCATGGGACCGGTCGGGAAGGAGACACGTTCTGTCTCCTAGAGATGAATGTACCTTGGTACGAAAGGTGCAAATCAATCCCAGAACAACAGCAAAGGACCTTATGAAGATGCTGGAGGAAACAGGTACAAAAGTATCTATATCCACAGTAAAACAAGTCCTATATCGACATAACCTGAGAGGCAGCTCAGCAAGGAAGAAGCCACTGCTCCAAAACCGCCATAAAAAAGCTATACTACGTTTTGCATTTGCACATGGGGGGGACAAAGATCGTACTTTTTGTAGAAATGTCCTCCAGTCCGATGAAACAAAAATAGAACTGTTTGGCCATAATGACCATCGTTATGTTTGGAGTAAAAAGGGGGAGGCATGCAAGCCGAAGATCACCATCCCAATCGTGAAGCACGGGGGTGGCAGCATCATGTTGTGAGGGTGCTTTTCTGCAGGAGGGACTGGTGCACTTCAAATAATAGATGGCATCATGAGGGAAGAAAAGTATGTGGATATATTGAAGCAACATCTCAAGACATCAGTCAGGAAGTTAAAGCTTGGTCGCGAATGGGTCTTCCAAATTGACAATGACCCCAAGCATACTTCCAAATTTGTGGCAAAATGGCTTAAGGACAAAAAAGGCAAGGTATTAGAGTGGCCATCACAAAGCCCTGACCTCAAACCTATAGAACATTTGTGGACAGAACTGAAAAAGTGTGTGCGAGCAAGGAGGCCTACAGAGCTGACTCAGTTACACCAGCTCTGTCAGGAGGAATGGGCCAAAATTCACCCAACTTATTGTGGTAACGTTTGGAAGTGTACCTGAAACGTTTGACCCAAGTTAAACAATTTAAAGGCAATGCTACTAAATACTAATTGAGTGTATGTAAACTTTTGACCAACTGGGAATGTGATTAAATAAATAAAAGCTGAAATAAATCATTCTCTCTGCTATTATTCTGACATTTCACATTCTTAAAATAAAGTGGTGATCCTAACTGACCTAAGACAGCAAATGTTTACTAGGATTAAATGTCTGGAATTGTGAAAAACTGAGTTTAAATGTATTTGGCTACGGTGTATGTATACTTCCGACTTCAACTGTAGGTGTTCATTATATCCAGGTGTGATAGGGCAGTGTGGAGTGCAATATAGATTGCATCGTTTGTGGATTTGTTGGGGCGGTATGCAAATTCAAGTGGATCTAGGGTTTTTGGGATCATGGTGTTGATGTGACCCATGACCAGCCTTTCAAAGCACTTCATGGCTACAGACGTGCTACGGGTCGGTAGTCATTTAGACAGGTTACCTTAGTGGTCTTCGGCACAGGCACTATGGTGGTCTGATTGAAACATGTTGGTATTACAGACTCAAACAGGGAGAAGTTGAAAATGTCAGTGAAGACACTTTTTGTCAGCGCATGCTCGGATTACACATCCTGGTGATCCGTCTGGCCTTTCGGCCTTGTAAATGTTTAGCTGTTTAAAGGTCTTTTTCACATCGGCTGCGGAGAGCGTGATCACACTGTCGTTCAGAACAGCTGGTGCTCTCATACATGTTTCAGTGTTACTTGCCTCGAAGTGAGCATAGAAGTAGTTTAGGTCGTCTGGTAGGCTCGTGTCACTGGGCAGCTCTCAGCTGTGCTTCCCTTTGTAGTCTATAATAGTTTGCAAGCCCTGATACACACGACAGCGTCGGAGCCGGTGTAGTACGATTCGATCTTAGTCCTTTATTGAGGCTTTGCCTGTTTGATAGTTCGTCAGAGGAAATAGCAGGATTTATTATAAGCTTCCGGGTTAGAGTCCCGCTCCTTGAAAGCAGCAGATCTAACCTTTAGCTCAGTGCAGATGTTGCCTGTAATCCATGGCTTCTGGTTGAGGTATGTTCGTACAGTCAATGTGGGGACGACATCATCAATGCACTTATTGATGAAGCCAGTGACTGATGTGGTGCACTCCTCCATGCCATCGGAAGAATCCCGGAACATATTCCAGTCTGTGCTAGCAAACAGTCCTGTAGCTTTGCGTCTGCTTCGTCTGGCCACTTTTGTATTGACCGAGTCACTTGTGCTTCCTGCTTTAATTTGTGTTTGTCAGCAGGAATCAGGAGGATAGTATTAGGGTCAGATTTTCCAAAGGGACGGCGAGGGAGAGCTTTGTACGCGTCTCTGTGTGTGGAGTAAAGGTGGTCTAGAGTTTTTCCCCCTCTGGTTGCACATTTAAACATGCTGATAGAAATTAGGTAAAACGGATTTAAGTTTCCCTGCAATTAAGTCCCCAACCACTAGGAGCCTCTGGAAGAGCCTTTTCCTGTTTGCTTATAGCGGTATACAGCTCATTGAGTGCGGTCTTAGTGCCAGCATCGGTATGTGGTGGTATGTAGAAAGCTACGAAAAATACAGATGAAATCTCTCTAGGTAGATAGTGTGGTCTACAGCTTATCATGAGATACTCTACCTCAGGCGAGCAAAACCTCAAGACTTCCCTAGATATCGTGCACCAGCTGTTGTTTACAAATATACATAGACTGCCACCCCTTGTCTTACCAGAGGCTGCTGTTCTATGCTGCCGATACAGTGTATAACCTTTGCCAGCTGTATGTTATTCATGTCGTCATCAGCCACAACTCAGTGAAACAAAAGATATTACTGTTTTTAATGTCCCGTTGGTAGGATATACGTGCTTGTAGTTCATCCAATTTATTTTCCAGTGATTGTACGATGGCCAGTAATACAGATGGCAAGGGCATATTAGCCACTCGTCAGCGGTTTCTCACAAGGCACCCCGATCTCTTTCCGCGATATATTTTCCATCTTTTCTGACGGGATGACAGGGATGATGGCCTGTTCGGGTGTCTGAAGTAAATCCCTCTCGTCCGACTCATTAAAGATAAATTCTTCGTCCAGTTCAAGGTGAGTAATCGCTGTTCTGATTTTCAGCAGCAACATTATTTACAAAATAAGTTACAAAAAATGCGAAAAAACAAACAAAATAGCACGGTTGGTTAAGAGCCCATGAAACGGCGCCATCTTCTAGAATGGCTATAGAATATACTATAGTAATTAATGTAGTGTTTTTGCGGATTGTAGTATACTGTAGTATTTACTGTAGTGTTTTTGCAGACATTACTGTCGTATTTACTATAGTGTTTTTGTTTTTATTATCTTTGATGTAGAAGTGGAGGCTTTATCCTTCAGAAAACCTACTGGAGATACTAAAATATATATTTTTTTATAACCGGTAGGTAGGACTGGGGTCTGAACAGATGCGCTTCTGCTCTTTTCTATAACCTGTAGGGAACATAATATGGTTTATATTTGGCATGTAGGTTTCTCACTTATGGGTGGCACAAATTGCAACATGGGGGTGAGAAATGGGCAGGGTATATGTAAATGAAATACCGTAGTATTTATTTACTGTAGCTAAGTGTTTTTTGTGGACTGTAGTGCTTTTGCCAACATTACAGTAGTATTTACTACAGTGTTTTTTTAAAGGATAATACTGTAGTATTCTACAGTATACTACAACATTCAGCACTACACATAATCGAGGGATACTAATGTGTGTAGTATAATATTCTACAGTATACTGTAGTATTTTTTTCATGTGGGTAAAGACAAACAGAATTAATTGTTTGGCACTTTGAAATTAAGGATTGGTGTAGGAGTGTTTGTTGGTGTTATTTCTGTATACTTTCTGTACGAGCCCCAGAGACTTGAAGGTCTGCCTTGTGCAAGTCTGTCTGTCGCCAAGTTTTTGGTGTGTGAATCATTTACTCAAACTCTCAAAGGCTGTCAGTTCCAGGGACTAATGAAAATGAGAGTGGGGATGACTGCGACAAGCCAGGGGAGGTACAATACACGCCTGGCAGACAACCCGGGGTTCACACTCCCCACACACACACACTGACTCCTCCCTCCCTGCCATGGAACTACAATAATGTATTTTGATGTTTTCAGAATGGCCACTCTGCAGAATATCAATGTGAATCTCACCCTTCTCTCTCATTTTCTCTCCTTCTCTCTCATTTTCTCTCCTTCTCAGTCTTTCTCTCTTTCACCTGTAAGTGCTTCTAAATCGCCATTCTTGGTTCCACTCCAAGTCCTATGACTGGCCAGCAGGAGAAACATCCTGCCGCAGCCTGTGAGGTGAATAATATTGGCCAGGTGTTCATGGCACATGGTGCACTGTGCTGTCGATCCTGAATGGAGCACCGAGCGGCTTCACTTTCCAGATGTCTCATTAATAATGACAGCAAACACACTCTCAGGGGGTTTGTTACTATTGGCTCAAGGTGAATTGTCTTCAGGCAAAGAAATAGCCAATCCCTCTATACCTTTCTGTCCCTCACATTGGCTATCAGTCTGTGAGACATTAGTCAATGTGAAAGGGAGTGGGAGTCGCAGCAGAGAGATGTATTGTCTCTGGTTGAAATGTGTGTGGGTTTACACTGCAGATGGTTTCCCAGTTAATATGGACGCCTGAACAGACGATAGATCTGAAGCACAGCAAAGATCACACATTGCAGCTCAATCTGTTGGATGGAACATTACCATGTTCATTTCCATATGATGAATAATACAATTATTTAAATAATTTGATCAAATGCATACACAAAATTTAGTTCTACTTCATTGTATTCCCTTGAGGACTTTGTCTTGCATCTCATGTAACATACACTGAGTATACCAAACATTAGGATCACCTTCCTAATATTGAGTTGCACCCCCCACACTCTACAAAGTGTCAAAAGCGTTCCACAGAGATGCTGGCCCATGTTGACCCCAATGCTTCCCACAGTTGTGTCAAGTTAGCTGGATGTCCTTTGGGTGGTGGACCATTCTTGATACAAACTGGTGTGCCCGGCACCTACTACCATGCTCCGTTCAAAGGCACTTAATATTTGGTCTTGCCTTATTCACCGTCTGAATGGCACACATACACAATCCATGTCTCAACTGTCTCGAGGCTTAAACATCCTTCTTTAACCTGTCTCCTCCCCTTCATCTACACTGATTTGAAGTGGATTTAATAAGATATCATACTGTAGCTTTCACCTGGTCAGTCTATGTCATGGAAAGAGCAGGTGGTCTTAATGTTTTTAATGCTCAGTGTAAATCAATATAGCCTCTAGAACAAATGATCTGCATAAGAATGACCTAGAAACCTTTTCCCCTCAGAATTATATATATTATATATGGAAAAGTTACTTTATTTTTTAGAAATGATAAGCATCCTCCCCAGCTATTCAGAGTACACTAGTTATATGTAATGATACATTTACGGTGCTGTACTGAAAATATAATACTTACACTTCACACCAGTGTAGGCTACAGGCTATAACAGACAGAAGACAGTTATCCCATACTCGGGAATCTCCTATAGCACCAGCCATTGATATTTTATAATATTTCAGTTGGTTTTCAGTCCTCACGCTCCACACTGTACCACTAGGCTGACCCACCCGAGAGAGAAAGGCTGACTTTGAAAAAAGTGCTGAGCTGCTTGATGTGCGGTTTTGGATTTATGAAATGAGTTTCTCCAAAAGCTCTGACCCCATCTCTAGGTAACACTGTTACGCTGCTTTACCCTTTGATGAAGCCCTCTGGACTTCTGGCTAAAGCGGGTTGAAGCCTCTTAGACCTCCTACACCTTCCTAGAGAAGACATGATCCTGATTTAGAGCCTGAATATGACTTTTAGCCTTAACAAGCACATTCTCCCATTCTCAGGAGACCTGGTTGAGCTTGTCCTGTTTCTCTAAATACCCTGCTGGCTCAGAAGAGACAGTTCATTCAGGACAGATACCGTTTTGCATCAAAATGGTCTAAGTCCCTCGTTAGTCAATCAGATTGGAACAACATGGAATAATTGTAACATTCACCAGATCGGAACAAGATGGAATCATTTAAACATCCGTCTTTTTTTAAAAAAATTTAAAGACAACAACATCAATTTGTTTGTAACTGGCTGCAGTGTCAAGACATTTCCAGTTGATGTAGGTTGCAAAGTTCATAGAAGAGTGCATTAGAATCTTTCTCTCCAGCCATGTTGTTCCAGCAGTAAATCAGTGCAGCTCTGTCTCTATCTGTCTGCAGAGGGAACAGTGTGGCCTGCCTGCTGACCTGCTACATCACACCACATCTGACTACCTGGACGTGTTAGAGCTGATCAAAGCTGACCAGCACAGACAGGGAATCAAAGTGACACCTTGCTTTTATGTAGAGTCTTCACAGATAAAGCCAGACACTGAGCCTGTCTGGCAGCTGGCTGGGTAGACCAGAGGGTTTAAAAACCCCTGTCTCAGCAGCACAGGGGATACTAGCCTGTCTACTCAACCAAGGCATCATCATCCTACAGGAGGCTAAAGGACACCATATCCACACCAGCTAGAGTGGCAATAAAAAGTATGTGAACCCTTTGGAAATACCTGGATTTCTGCATGTATTGGTCATAAATTTGATCTAATCTTCATTTAGGTCACAACAATAGACAAAGTCTGCTTAAACTAATAACACACAAACAATTATACGTTCATGTCTTTGTGTAAACATTCACAGTGCAGGGTGGGAAAAGTATGTGAACCCTCGGATTTAATAACTGGTTGACCCTCCTTTGGCCGCAATAACCTCGACCAAATGTTTTCTGTAATTGTGGATCAGACCTGCACAACGGTCAGGAGGAATTTTGGACCATTCCTCTTTACAAAACTGTTTCAGTTCAGCAATATTCTTGGGATGTCTGGTGTGAACTGGTCTCTTGAGGTCATGCCACAGCGTCTTAATCGGGTTGAGGTCAGGACTCTGACTGGGCCACTCCAGAAGACGTATTTTCTTCTGTTGAAGCCATTCCATTGTTGATTTACTTGTTTTGGGTCGCTGTCCTGTTGCATCACTCAACTTCTGTTGAGCTTCAATTGGCGGACAGATAGCCGAACATTCTCCTGCAAAAGGTCTTGATAAACTTGGGAATTCATTTTTCTATTGATGATAGCAAGCTGTCCAGGCCCTGAGGCAGCAAAACAGCCCCAAACCATGATGCTCCCTCCACCAAACTTTACAGTTGGGATGAGGTTTTGATGTTGGTGTGCTGTGCTGTGCCTTTTTTTCTCCACACATAGTGTTGTGTGTTCCTTCCAAACAACACAACTTTAGTTTCATCTGTCCACAGAATATTTTGCCAGTAGCGCTGTGGAACATCTAGGTGCGCTTTTGCAAACTTCAGACGTGCAGCTATGTATTTTTGGACAGCAGTGGCTTCTTCCGTGGTGTCCTCCCATGAACATCATTATTGTTTAGTGTTTTACGTATCGTAGACTCGTCAACAGAGATGTTATCATGTTCCAGAGATTTCTGTAAGTCTTTAGCTGACACTCTAGGATTCTTCTTCTTGAGCATTCTGCACGGTGCTCTTGCACTGTGATCTTTGCTGGATGGCCACTCCTAGGGAGAGTAGCAACAGTGCTGAACTTTCTCCCTTTATAGACAATTTATCTTACCGTGGACTGATGAACTTCAAGGCTTTTAGAGATACTTTTGTAACCCTTTCCAGTTTTATGCAAGTCAACAATTCTTAATCGTAGGTCTTCTAAGATCTCTTTTATTTGAGGCATGGTTCACATCAGGAAATGCGCCTTGTGAATAGCAAACTCAAATTTTGTGAGTGTTTTTTTATAGAGCAAGGCAGCGCTAACCAACATCTCCAATCTCGTCTCATCGACTGGACTCCTGATTCCAATGGGCTTTTGGAGAAGTCATTATTCTAGGGGTTCTAAATGATAGACAAGAAAAATACAATAATTTGTGTGTTATTAGTTTAAGCACACTCTGTTTGTCTATTGTTGGGACTTCAGATCAAATTTGATGACCAGTTTATGCAGCAATCCAGGTAATTCCAAAAGGTTCACATACTTTTCCTTGCCACTGTATATCTGTTCATCTTCTATATTTGCCAAGAGTGGATTGTGAGAATGATACTCCATGAGTTGTATTATTTGATATGCAGTACATAGCAATTGAATCACCGCACTGGGGCTTGATTAAATCCAGCTATGAGTGTCTAGGGTCAGAAGGATTGCACCGCACTGGGATTGCATTGTCATATCCAATGACTCATAACCATTAGTTTGTATTTTATTTGCGTTTCTATGTAGCTAGTACAGCTCCTCTTGAGGTCGAGAAGGACCTGTGCAAACATCCCTCAATGGCCCCAAAAACTAGTATGTCTCTCAATTAGCTTTCTGCTGAGGTAGCGAACCATTTGAACTGCCTTACAGGCTTGTTAACTGGCTGATGGCTGACATGAAATATCATCCTGTCACATAGATAAATACTGCTTGGAGCAGGCAGGGGTGTGGTGGAGGGGTTACGTGTGCTTGTCACTCTCTCTTGTAGTGAAGGGAGTGAGAGGCTGTCTGCTCCACAGGTGGTTGGTGGCACCTTAATTGGGGAGGACTGGCTCATGGTAATGGCTGGAATGGAGTAAAGGAATGGTATCAAACGCATGGTTTCCACTCCATTCACCTCCTTCCAGGCATAATCATAATCCATCATACCCTCAGCAGCCTCCTGTGGTCTTCTCACATGTAAGGTCACCTGTCAGAGATAGAGAGGAGAGGCCTCTGAGCTCCAGCAATCCACTGTGTCTCCAGATGGCTCAGACAGACACATGCACTCACTTCCCCACCTGCCACCACCCACTTCCTGCCTTAACACAGTACAGTACTGCCACCACCCACCTCCCACCACCCACCTCCCACCACCCACCTTAACACAGTACAGTACCTCCACCCGCGTTAACATGGTACAGTACTGCCACCATCCACCTCCTACCACATGCCTTAACACAGTACAGTACTGCCAGCATCCACCTCCTACCACCTGCCTTAACACGATACAGTACAGCCACCACCCACCTCCCACCACCCACCTTAACACAGTACAGTATTGCCACCATCCACCTCCTACCACCCGCCTTAACACGGTACAGTACAGCCACCATCCACCTCCTACCACCCGCCTTAACACAGTACAGTACAGCCACCACCCACCTTAACACAGTACAGTATTGCCACCATCCACCTCCTACCACCCACCTTAACACAGTACAGTACTGCCACCATCCACCTCCTACCACATGCCTTAACACAGTACAGTACTGCCAACATCCACCTCCCACCACCCACCTTAACACAGCACAGTACTGCCACCACCCACCTCCTACCACCCGCCTTAACATGGTACAGTACATCTACCACCCACCTCCCACCACCCACCTTAACACAGTACAGTACTGCCACCACCCACCTCCTACCAACCACCTTAACACAGTACAGTACTGTCACCACCCACCTCCTACCACCCACCTTAACATGGTACAGTACTGTCACCACCCACCTCCTACCACACACCTTAACATGGTACAGTACTGCCACCACCCACCTCCTACCACATGCCTTAACACAGTACAGTACTGCCAACATCCACCTCCCACCACCCACCTTAACACAGTACAGTACTGCCACCACCCACCTCCTACCACCCGCCTTAACATGGTACAGTACATCTACCACCCACCTCCCACCACCCACCTTAACACAGTACAGTACTGCCACCACCCACCTCCCACCACCCACCTCCTACCAACCACCTTAACACAGTACAGTACTGTCACCACCCACCTCCTACCACCCACCTTAACATGGTACAGTACTGCCACCACCCACCTCCTACCACCCAACTTAACACAGTACAGTACCTCCACCACCCACCTCCTACCACCCACCTTAACACAGTACAGTACCCCCACCACCCGCCTTAACATGGTACAGTACAGCCACCACCCACCTCCCACCACCCACCTTAACACAGTACAGTACCTCCACCACCCACCTGACCACCCGCCTTAACATGGTACAGTACTGCCACCATCCACCTCCTACCACCCACCTTAACACAGTACAGTACCCCCACCACCCGCCTTAACATGGTACAGTACAGCCACCACCCACCTTCCACCACCCACCTTAACACAGTACAGTACCTCCACCACCCACCTGACCACCCGCCTTAACATGGTACAGTACTGCCACCATCCACCTCCTACCACCCACCTTAACACAGTACAGTACCTCCACCAGCCACCTGACCACCCGCCTTAACATGGTACAGTACAGCCACCACCCACCTCCCACCTTAACACAGTACAGTACCTCCACCACCCACCTGACCACCTGCCTTAACACAGTACAGTACAGCCACCACCCACCTCCCACCACCCACCTCCTACCACCCGCCTTAACACAGTACAGTACTGCCAGCATCCACCTCCTACCACCAGCCTTAACACAGTACAGTACAGCCACCACCCACCTCCCACCACCCACCTCCTACCACCCGCCTTAACACAGTACAGTACTGCCAGCATCCACCTCCTACCACCTGCCTTAACACGATACAGTACAGCCACCACCCACCTCCCACCACCCACCTTAACACAGTACAGTATTGCCACCATCCACCTCCTACCACCCGCCTTAACACGGTACAGTACAGCCACCATCCACCTCCTACCACCCGCCTTAACACAGTACAGTACAGCCACCACCCACCTTAACACAGTACAGTACAGCCACCACCCACCTTAACACAGTACAGTATTGCCACCATCCACCTCCTACCACCCGCCTTAACACAGTACAGTATTGCCACCATCCACCTCCTACCACCCGCCTTAACACGGTACAGTACAGCCACCATCCACCTCCTACCACCCGCCTTAACACAGTACAGTACAGCCACCACCCACCTTAACACAGTACAGTATTGCCACCATCCACCTCCTACCACCCGCCTTAACACAGTACAGTATTGCCACCATCCACCTCCTACCACCCGCCTTAACACAGTACAGTACAGCCACCACCCACCTTAACACAGTACAGTATTGCCACCATCCACCTCCTACCACCCGCCTTAACACAGTACAGTATTGCCACCATCCACCTCCTACCACCCGCCTTAACACAGTACAGTATTGCCACCATCCACCTCCTACCACCAGCCTTAACACAGTACAGTACAGCCACCACCCACCTCCCACCACCCACCTCCTACCACCCGCCTTAACACAGTACAGTACTGCCAGCATCCACCTCCTACCACCTGCCTTAACACGATACAGTACAGCCACCACCCACCTCCCACCACCCACCTTAACACAGTACAGTATTGCCACCATCCACCTCCTACCACCCGCCTTAACACGGTACAGTACAGCCACCATCCACCTCCTACCACCCGCCTTAACACAGTACAGTACAGCCACCACCCACCTTAACACAGTACAGTATTGCCACCATCCACCTCCTACCACCCACCTTAACACAGTACAGTACTGCCACCATCCACCTCCTACCACATGCCTTAACACAGTACAGTACTGCCAACATCCACCTCCCACCACCCACCTTAACACAGCACAGTACTGCCACCACCCACCTCCTACCACCCGCCTTAACATGGTACAGTACATCTACCACCCACCTCCCACCACCCACCTTAACACAGTACAGTACTGCCACCACCCACCTCCTACCAACCACCTTAACACAGTACAGTACTGTCACCACCCACCTCCTACCACCCACCTTAACATGGTACAGTACTGTCACCACCCACCTCCTACCACACACCTTAACATGGTACAGTACTGCCACCACCCACCTCCTACCACATGCCTTAACACAGTACAGTACTGCCAACATCCACCTCCCACCACCCACCTTAACACAGTACAGTACTGCCACCACCCACCTCCTACCACCCGCCTTAACATGGTACAGTACATCTACCACCCACCTCCCACCACCCACCTTAACACAGTACAGTACTGCCACCACCCACCTCCCACCACCCACCTCCTACCAACCACCTTAACACAGTACAGTACTGTCACCACCCACCTCCTACCACCCACCTTAACATGGTACAGTACTGCCACCACCCACCTCCTACCACCCAACTTAACACAGTACAGTACCTCCACCACCCACCTCCTACCACCCACCTTAACACAGTACAGTACCCCCACCACCCGCCTTAACATGGTACAGTACAGCCACCACCCACCTCCCACCACCCACCTTAACACAGTACAGTACCTCCACCACCCACCTGACCACCCGCCTTAACATGGTACAGTACTGCCACCATCCACCTCCTACCACCCACCTTAACACAGTACAGTACCCCCACCACCCGCCTTAACATGGTACAGTACAGCCACCACCCACCTTCCACCACCCACCTTAACACAGTACAGTACCTCCACCACCCACCTGACCACCCGCCTTAACATGGTACAGTACTGCCACCATCCACCTCCTACCACCCACCTTAACACAGTACAGTACCTCCACCACCCACCTGACCACCCGCCTTAACATGGTACAGTACAGCCACCACCCACCTCCCACCTTAACACAGTACAGTACCTCCACCACCCACCTGACCACCTGCCTTAACACAGTACAGTACAGCCACCACCCACCTCCCACCACCCACCTCCTACCACCCGCCTTAACACAGTACAGTACTGCCAGCATCCACCTCCTACCACCAGCCTTAACACAGTACAGTACAGCCACCACCCACCTCCCACCACCCACCTCCTACCACCCGCCTTAACACAGTACAGTACTGCCAGCATCCACCTCCTACCACCTGCCTTAACACGATACAGTACAGCCACCACCCACCTCCCACCACCCACCTTAACACAGTACAGTATTGCCACCATCCACCTCCTACCACCCGCCTTAACACGGTACAGTACAGCCACCATCCACCTCCTACCACCCGCCTTAACACAGTACAGTACAGCCACCACCCACCTTAACACAGTACAGTATTGCCACCATCCACCTCCTACCATCCGCCTTAACACAGTACAGTATTGCCACCATCCACCTCCTACCACCCGCCTTAACACAGTACAGTATTGCCACCATCCACCTCCTACCACCCGCCTTAACACGGTACAGTACAGCCACCATCCACCTCCTACCACCCGCCTTAACACAGTACAGTACAGCCACCACCCACCTTAACACAGTACAGTATTGCCACCATCCACCTCCTACCACCCGCCTTAACACAGTACAGTATTGCCACCATCCACCTCCTACCACCCGCCTTAACACGGTACAGTACAGCCACCATCCACCTCCTACCACCCGCCTTAACACAGTACAGTACAGCCACCACCCACCTTAACACAGTACAGTATTGCCACCATCCACCTCCTACCACCCGCCTTAACACAGTACAGTATTGCCACCATCCACCTCCTACCACCCGCCTTAACACAGTACAGTACAGCCACCACCCACCTTAACACAGTACAGTATTGCCACCATCCACCTCCTACCACCCGCCTTAACACAGTACAGTATTGCCACCATCCACCTCCTACCACCCGCCTTAACACAGTACAGTATTGCCACCATCCACCTCCTACCACCAGCCTTAACACAGTACAGTACAGCCACCACCCACCTCCCACCACCCACCTCCTACCACCCGCCTTAACACAGTACAGTACTGCCAGCATCCACCTCCTACCACCTGCCTTAACACGATACAGTACAGCCACCACCCACCTCCCACCACCCACCTTAACACAGTACAGTATTGCCACCATCCACCTCCTACCACCCGCCTTAACACGGTACAGTACAGCCACCATCCACCTCCTACCACCCGCCTTAACACAGTACAGTACAGCCACCACCCACCTTAACACAGTACAGTATTGCCACCATCCACCTCCTACCACCCGCCTTAACACGGTACAGTACAGCCACCATCCACCTCCTACCACCCGCCTTAACACAGTACAGTACAGCCACCACCCACCTTAACACAGTACAGTATTGCCACCATCCACCTCCTACCACCCGCCTTAACACAGTACAGTATTGCCACCATCCACCTCCTACCACCCGCCTTAACACAGTACAGTATTGCCACCATCCACCTCCTACCACCCGCCTTAACACGGTACAGTACAGCCACCATCCACCTCCTACCACCCGCCTTAACACAGTACAGTACAGCCACCACCCACCTTAACACAGTACAGTATTGCCACCATCCACCTCCTACCACCCGCCTTAACACAGTACAGTACAGCCACCACCCACCTTAACACAGTACAGTATTGCCACCATCCACCTCCTACCACCCGCCTTAACACAGTACAGTACAGCCACCACCCACCTTAACACAGTACAGTATTGCCACCATCCACCTCCTACCACCCGCCTTAACACAGTACAGTACAGCCACCATCCACCTCCTACCACCCGCCTTAACACAGTACAGTACAGCCACCACCCACCTTAACACAGTACAGTACTACCACCATCCACCTCCTACCACCCGCCTTAACACAGTACAGTACTGCTACCATCCACTTGCTCTGCTAACAAGAAGGCTGCTTGCCGTATCCTCTGTGGCAGGTCTGGACAGTGTCTTATGGAGAGTCTTTGTGACGCCCCAGGCCCGGGGCTTTGTGGGGCTCTGTGTCCCATCCCAGTGACATGCTAAAGATGCAGGCTCCTGCTAGACCTGCTGCCTGATGAGGGGCTTTCTCTGTGTAGCTGTGTGAAGTGGAAGTGACAACTTGTGACACACTCAACGGGGTGGCAGAGAAGTAGAAAGAGAGTACACTTGACAGAGCTGAAGCACCTTGACACAGGACAGTCACGACACACACACACACACACACGCACACGCACACACACGCACACACACACACACACACACACAGTCTGGAGGGTTGTTTCAGGGTCTGTTGCATTGCTGCAGTGCAATATCTGGCAGGTACCTCAAGACTAATTCAATTTTTTTGGTCCGTCTTTGTTACCACCATAACTGCAAACTCTGCACAAGTGCATTGTAACTGGCCAGCTCCCCAAGGCAAGGGGGTAGAGATGGGAGGGGGGGGGGGCTCTGCTACTCCCCCCCAGCTTGTCTTGTTTGGCAGCCTGTCTTAGGAGGCCTGAGTCATTGGGGGCTACTCTGCTCTGCTGCAGTATACACATTGTAAGCTTGCCCGGGTAAGAGAAAGTGAGACATCATTTCATTCCACTCTAGCAGAGAAGCTCTATGCATATCACCAACCCTCCCCCGCCAGCCTCTTCCTCTCCTCCCAACCACCTGTACCTTTTCGTCCTTTGTTCATCCATCACGTCGACTGGATAGAGGAGGCTGCTGCTGTAGGGATTCTAGGTTGCTTCCCAGCACCACGGGTCCATTATAGCTCTGCATTATTATGTCAAACCTGTACAGTGGCTCAGCAGTATAGAAATGTGCTTTGTTAAAGTGATCTGGATAATTAAGTTTGAGGGAGCTTGGTTGGGATAGTTATGGTAAGGAGTAGTATGGTGTAGCCAGTAACATTCTCAAGCCAGCTACTGATACCACACTGTCATCCTCATTACCTAGCTCTCTGATCTCAGACGAGTTAGTGGCATGCTGGTATAACGCTAGTACAGTATCTCACAGTACCTATGATGTATGTTTTATTACTTTGTGAACATGCTTGCTGATGCTTTATGCATGTCATCCATATGTTTCAGGGGTCCTAATCCTTATGGGTACATACCTAGAGATTGTATTTATCCATTTATCCATTTACTTCATTTACTTCACCACAGACCTGTTTGACCTAGATGTTTTATCTCACAACCAGGACATATTTTTATGTCATCGACACCCTCCTAGTTCTGTGTGTTCTCTCATAACTGTATCGGGTTAATTGTTTGTGAAGGCCTTGTTTCAGGAGATGAAAGGGATATTTCCGTTCAAGCTGTGCTAGTGGGGTTTATGGAAAACATCAAACATACCTCAATTACTTTATTGCCTGTATACAGTAGCAGCACATAATGGAATATTTAGTCTTCTTTCACTGACATACAATATTCGCATAGAGAACGCATAAATGGATAATAAATCCATTTAAGTGCAGGCTGATGTACAGCCCAATAAACATTTAGTTAGAAATTAGGTCGATGAACTGTACCAAATGGCAATATTTCACAGCAGTAAAATAGAAAAGCTTGTATATGTCAAACCCTGATTTAGGAAAGGTATAGCTATAATGAATCTTATGTTATGATATATAAGTGAGCAAAAGAGTGCACCTGACCCAGCACCACAGTGTTCGCCACTAGCCAGTCAGTTTGGCTGCTGTACAGATGTAGGATCTTAATTTGATCACACTGTTGCAGGAGAACTTATAGTGTACAGTATTTAAGGTTTAAAAAGACTTCTGAAGTTTGTAATTTCCACTTGACTTGATTTGATTTTCCATTTTGAAAAATCTAGCAACCCCTACAAAATTGTCCATTAATTATAATCCACATAATAATTCACATTTCCTGCTGCTGCAAGATCATTTTCCTGCTTTAGCAAACTCAAATTAAGATCTTACATCTGTAATAAAAATATATATATTAGCCTCTTCCTATTAAGTGCTACTCAGCTAGCTAGCATTCGGCAGCCTCACAGTGTAGCTGTTACTGGCCTCTCTCCCTCTGTAGTTACAGGAACTCATGGAGCTATTTTTAATAAGCTCAGGGTGGCCCAGGGGGAATTGGAGAAGCTTGTCAATTATTAGGATACATAATGGGCCTGTATCTAGAGGCATACAGGGCTTATCATCAGCCTGTCTAGTGCAGCACTAGCGAGAGCATGAGTTCTGGGTAATGTGGACAACAAGAGTGTTGTCTAAGATCAGGATGGTAGCCAATGAGTGACAGGGTGGAAAATGTGACAAATTTGTCAGAGAGTTGGTGACTAGCCAGGAGTGACAGGAGTGGAAAGGGAGGGCTGGCATCAGCGGGAGATGAGAGAGTGGAAGAGAGAGTCAGACAGACCTGTGAGGAGCGAGTCAGACAGACCTGTGAGGAGCGAGTCAGACAGACCTGTCTTCAGCTGAAGACCAAAACAATCCTATTAAAGAGAGTGATGGAATGATAGACTCTGTCAGGGAAGGAACAGATCTTCAGGAAGCCACAAGAGTCTTAACAGTTTAATTCACCCTGAACTCACCTTTCCGTGTGTGAGCTAGGGTCCCACAGTGAGGCTTGACACAGTTGTACATGACACAGCCACGTCTCCTCACCCAATGGGACCGCTGTTTTGTTGGGCAAGGACATCTGGAGGATGTCATGAGGAGGAGGATGGGACGGGGAGAGGGGAGGAGAGACTTAGGGGGGAAGGGAGAGACCGGTGCCAAAGGCACATAGGGTCAGACAGGAAGTGACCACTCTCTCTCCGTTTCCTGTCAGGAAGAGCATAGAGGGTCGGGTCACACGGAGAGCATCAACAACTCAGCCTCAGTCTTTGGGCTGGAGCCATTATATATACAACAGTAAATTACTGCATGAGACAGACAGCCATATAAGGTGCTGCGAGGTTGTTCATGCTGTATTTGAGTGGAGCTTCCTGTTATGGTTCCATGTGATTCCTGCACTGTTCTGACCTTCACTCACTCTTTGAGGCCCTATCTAACCCCAGTCACTACCACAGCATAGAAATGCGCACAGTAGACCAGATACAGTCCCTCAGCTAGAGGGTTAGCGCTTGTCTGTTCGACGTTCCCATGTTTCTTTTTTTGCCAGTTTATATCTGTCACGCCCTGATCTGTTTCACCTGTTCCTGTGATTGTCTCCACCCCCTCCAGGTGTCGCTTATTTTCCCCAGTGTATTTATCCCTGTGTTTCCTGTCTCTCTGTGCCAGTTCGTCTTGTATGTTCCAAGTCAACCAGCGTGTTTTTCCTGTACTCCTTTTTGCTATTCTCCTTTTTCTAGTCCTCCCGGTTTTGACCCTTGCCTGTTTCTGGACTCTGTACCTGCCTGCCTGACCATTCTGCCTGCTTTGACCACAAGCCTGTCTGCCACTCTGTACCTCCTGGACTCTGAACTGGTTTTGACCTTTTTGCCTGTCCACGACCATTCTCTTGCCTACCTCTTTGGATTATTAAATAATGTAAGACTCCAACCATCTGCCTCCTGTGTCTTTATCTGGGTCTCGCCTTGATAAAATCCTGAGGTTTATATGTGAGGTATATGATTTATGGTCTGGAATAGGAAGGGTAATGTATTCACAAATTGGCCCCTGGTGAGAGATTATTCCTCATGGGAATGTCATGGCCCTACATCATATCCTGTTGGAGTAATTTGCTGTAATAACCAGGTAACATGATTTCCAATCAAACCTCCATTTGGACATGTCACCGTTTACAGAATATATTTTAGTAATTGTGTGTATGTTCTCTACATTAGCCTCCATTAGGGCCTATGAAAACCTAATTGGCTCTTAAAGGAAGATAATGTTTATAGGGCCCTATAAATCTGGGATACAGAACTCGGACAGAGTCCAGACATTAAATCGTAATTCAACAAAATAAAAAAAATGAATTGAACTTAGTAAGGAAATCAACTAAATGTATTGAAAATGAATTAATTTGCCAAAATGTATCATAAGACATGAACAGAATGCATCAGTGATTCGTATTTCCTGCAACTTCCTGAAGAGGCGATGAGAATCCCCCGTCTGTGTAGCCGAGGCTAATGAAAAGTCTTCTGGTAGATGGAAAAGGCTTTCCCGAACACCTTCTCAATTAAATGTTAACTAGCTACAATGTAGCCTATGCCAACCTGGCAGAATTATATCATGATTATTTGCATCAATCCAGTTGGTATTTGTTTAGCAAACTCTACCAACACATGTGCGCTACAAAACCACCCGCTAAAAAACACGCTGGAATTAAAGGGTTACTACACCCAACAATGTAAATAAAATAACAAAATATCCTAGACCTCAAAAGTGGTCCCCTGATGTGGTTTAAACATTGTTGTGGATTTTAGAACATCCAAATGTGTCGTTTTTCTGTTTCTTTCTT
The DNA here is from genome assembly GCF_057628025.1 of Oncorhynchus mykiss. NCBI lineage: Eukaryota > Metazoa > Chordata > Actinopteri > Salmoniformes > Salmonidae > Oncorhynchus > Oncorhynchus mykiss. The sequence goes on along the minus strand of NC_143032.1, from coordinate 54,724,880 downwards.
TAAAGTGTGATTTTCTTTTAGGGTGGAAACCTGAAAAAACAAGGGAAAAGGAAACCTTGAAAAACAAAACAGATTTTTATAGGGCCCTATGTTTATATTTCCTTGGTGAAGCTAAATTGATGCCCAGCAGATAAAAAGTCTCCACATCATCAAATATTTATAAGGCAAGTGTTAGTTAACTCAGCGTTTAACAAGAGAGTGTGGTGCTGCTACACACCCATTGAGAGGGTCTGAGACGTGAGAACACACACACATGCACGCACGCACGCACGCACGCACACACACACCGCCTAACAGGGAGAAAGAGAGAATGTGTGTCTGCTGCATGTTAATGTGTCCCACGGGAGAGAACACTAAGTGATAAAAGCCTACTCTGTAGAAGAGCTGTTCACTCCATCTCATCCTCTATCCCCACCTGAGGCTCTGGGTATACTACTGTAAATCAACGTGCTGGATGAGTAATTGGTAGTCAGGAGTGAATAAGTGATACAGTGAGTGAGCTCATTGAATGGATGAAACAGTGGAAGCTATGAGTGAGTGAGTGTGAATTGGTGAGTTTTATCCTAACATCAGGCATGGGAAGTGATGCATGAGGGAGAGAGTGAAGAGAGTGTGTGTGTGTGTGGAGGAAATTGAAAGTCAATCAATAGACCACCGAGGCAAGGAGAATGAGGGAAGGAATGGATGACTGACTGCCTGGGGAGGTGAGTGACAGAGGCAGCTGGCTGTGTGTCTGTGTGCAGAGGTTCTCAGCAGCCTTCCAAATGAAATGAGCTGCCAAGCCAAGTCCTTTAGCACAGTTTGCGGCAGGGATTCAAGGTCAGTGCTGTTGATTCTGCTGATGCGTTTTATTCTCTGGTGCCAGTGATGCTGTGCTGTGTGTCTGGGGGAGACAGCCTTTTACGCCAGCCTTTCCCCCCACCACACACACGTCCTTCCTTCCATTATCACCCCGGTGCTCCACTGCAAGTTAGTGTGCATTTAGCTGTTAAATGAAATGGGGGAAGGGTGGTGGTGGCGGTCCTAGCCGTAGAGCCTGGATACCCTGGCTGGTGTGCTGTGTAGCAAGCAGGAGATGGATGGGGAGAGGTGTCCTGATTTCTCATGTGACCACAGTAATTGTGTTATATTGGAGGTGGGGGCTGTGAGGCCATCAGCGGGAGGGCAGGGTTACACCTCTGTCTCCCCCTCCCCTTCTTCTTCCTCAACACAGAGACATGTAGAAAATTATGACTGTCATTTTCACATATTAGAATCTGGGTTACTCTTTGATTTTGAAGCATGCTTGGCCAATTTATTCAATGAGTTATACATTTAAATCCATGATTATTTAATCAAAAAGTGGTTTGAGATCTTGGTAAGTGAATCATCTATGATGGACATGTACAGTAGTTCTTTCCTCTGACATCCTATCCTCTCGCTCTCTCCCTCCAGGCACCATGAGGCCGGTCCACAGGAACTTCTATGAGCCGTCGTCAGCCCCGGGGAAGGGTGTGGTGTGGGAGTGGGAGAACGACAGCGGCTCCTGGACGCCCTACGACATGGAGATCTGTGTGACCATCCAGAACGCCTATGAGAAGCAGCACCCCTGGCTGGACCTGACCTCTCTGGGCTTCTGCTACCTCATTGACTTCAACAGTATGGTCCAGACCAACCGGCAGAGCCAGAGGAAACGCCGCCTGCGCCGACGCATGGACCTGGCCTACCCTCTCATCATGGGCTCCATCCCCAAGTCCCAGTCGTGGCCTGTGGGCGCCAGCTCCGGCCAACCCTGCTCCTGCCAGCAGTGCATTCTAGTCAACAGCACGCGGGCCGCCTCCAACGCCATCCTGGCCTCTCAGCGTCGTAAGCTGTACGGAGGGGCCGCAGGAGCTCCAGGGGCCACAGGCACGCTCAATGTGGTACGGCAGAGTAACACTTTCGCCGGAACCACACTCTGGTCCCCAACCTCCGGTGCTGGGAGCAACAACATACAGCATAACAACATAAGTGCAGGAAGTGGCCAAGCTAAAGTTGAACAGGTGCAGTCGCCCCTGTCTAGTTCCAACTTCCCTTGTTCCCCGCCACTGCCGTCCCTTCCGCTTGCACATGGCCACTCCCACACCCATGCACACTCCCACGGCCACCATGTCATCATCAACGGGCAGAACAACCTGAACCGGCCGGGAACCCAGCGCATTTCCATGGGCACTGCTAGAGGAGCCATCCCACCAGGGTAACCAGGATTTATTTTGATTACATTCCACTATAGATTTGCAAACCAAAACCACATCTCTTTTAGTATGAACATTAGAATAACACACAAGCAGTAGGGACATAACAAAAGCACATTCGGCTAGTCAGTCTATAGATTGCTTTTTCAATGAGATGACAATAGATTAAAGTAATTTGAAGGTAAAAAAAAAGGAAAATAAGAACACCATCTCGCTCTGTCTTTCTACCTGTCTAATGTGCCATACAGTTTTAGAATACCTCTGTTGACATGCTGTATACAGCGTATGTGTCTGGTGCATTGTGTTGTGTTGCATCACATTATGTCTCTTTGTCTCGCTCTCTCTCTCTCTCTCTCTCTCTCTCTCTCTCTCTCTCTCTCTATCTTGCACTCTCTCTCTCTCTCTATCTCGTTCTCTCTATCTTGCACTCTCTCTCTCTCTCTCTCTCTCTCTCTCTCTCTCTCTCTCTCTCTCTCTCTCTCTCTCTCTCTCTCTTTCTCTCTCTCCCTCTATCTAGTTCTCTCTATCTCGCTCTCTTTCTCTCTCTCTCTCTCTCTCTCTCGCTCTCTCTCTCTCTCTTTTTCTCTCTCTCTTTGTCTTTCTTTCTCTCCCTTTTCTATCTCTATGTTGTGTGTCTGCTGATTTACTGCACTTCTTGTTAACTGGGTGATCAATGGCTCTGCAGTGGGAGCTCCAGGTCCTGGGTGCATTGACAGCTCTACTGCCTCTCCTCTCCTCTCCTCTCCTCTCCTCTCATCTCCTCTCATCTCCTCTCATCTGCTCTTTCTCCTGTTTAATCTCTTCTCTCTACTCCTCTCTCTGCACTGGGGAGTGTGGGGAACTGTTCTGCTCTACATTTGAATCTTAGCATGGTTGTCCTGGATATCAAGCTTACACTTGCCTCAATAGACTCCAAATAGCTGTTTTCTGCTCAATGCCTCTAATTTTACCCAGTATTTTTTTTACCACACAGCAAGCTATGTGTCATTATATTCTATGCGGAACACTGTGTGTGTTCTGTTGTTTGTGTGTGTGAAGGTGTGTTCAGTAAGCTATGTGTCGTTATGTTCTATGCTGAACACTGTATGTGTGTTCTGTTGTTTGTATGTGTGAAGGTGTGTTCAGTAAGCTATGTGTCATTATATTCTATGCTGAACACTGTGTGTGTTCTGTTGTTTGTGTGTGTGAAGGTGTGTTCAGTAAGCTATGTGTCGTTATGTTCTATGCTGAACACTGTATGTGTGTTCTGTTGTTTGTGTGTAAAGGTGTGTTCAGTAAGCTATGTGTCATTATATTCTATGCTGAACACTGTGTGTGTTCTGTTGTTTGTGTGTGTGAAGGTGTGTTCAGTAAGCTATGTGTCGTTATGTTCTATGCTGAACACTGTATGTGTGTTCTGTTGTTTGTGTGTAAAGGTGTGTTCAGTAAGCTATGTGTCATTATATTCTATGCTGAACACTGTGTGTGTTCTGTTGTTTGTGTGTGTGAAGGTGTGTTCAGTAAGCTATGTGTCGTTATGTTCTATGCTGAACACTGTATGTGTGTTCTGTTGTTTGTGTGTAAAGGTGTGTTCAGTAAGCTATGTGTCATTATATTCTATGCTGAACACTGTATGTGTGTTCTCTTGTTTTTGTGTGTGCAGGTGTGTTCTTGTGGAAGTGTATGCCTGTGTGTGTGCGTGTGTAAAGTTGTGCTCCCATGTAGCTGTGGAAACCCATTTGCCACGGAGGCAGAGATACACTGGGGAGAGGTGAATAATGGATCAAGGAAAAATGGGAGCTTGAGCAGAGCGATCCGACCCGAGAGCAATTTAGTGAAGGGAACTAAAGGAAAGTTGTGTCTAGAACGGTAACCAATACCGTTGTTCCTATCAAATCAAATCAAATGTATTTATATAGCCCTGGGTACATCAGCTGATATCTCAAAGTGTTGTACAGAAACCCAGCCTAAAACCCCAAACAGCAAGCAATGCAGGTGTAGAAGCACGGTGGCTAGGAAAAACTCCCTAGAAAGGCCAAAACCTAGGAAGAAACCTAGAGAGGAACCAGGCTATGAGGCGTGGCCAGTCCTCTTCTGGCTGTCCTGTTTTCTATCCTGTTTTCTTTACTAAAATAAACCCTCTGGTGATCTCATTTCATTCCATTTCCGTTTCACAGCTTATGGGGAGAGGCACAGTTAGACAGTATGTATTGAAATGATACTGTCCTTCAGGCAGACTTCACAAGGCCTAGTTCTGTGTAAGGGAATGTGCGATGTTGGCAGTTCATGGCAGCACATGACTGAGTGGACAGGTGGAGGCTGGAAACCTGAACATGTGAAACGTGTATTATTATTATTATTGTGTGTGTGTGTGTGTGTGTGTGTGTGTGTGTGTGTGTGTGTGTGTGTGTGTGTGTGTGTGTGTGTGTGTGTGAGTGTGTGTGGGTGTGTGGGTGGGTGGGTGGGTGGGTGGGTGGGTGGGTGGGTGGGTGGGTGGGTGTGTGTGTGTGAGCCAGCTGAGAACCCCTGTAGTGATTTTTAAGGGTCCTATCAAATCAGAGGGCTGGAGTGGATGGAGTGCTCGTTTCTCACCCCTCTGCGCAGTGGGCGGGAGGGAGCTGTGAGAGGCTGTGGGAGAAGACTGAGAGAAAAAATGGAGCGAGACAGAGTGAGAAAGAGAAAGGGTTGAGGTGGAGAACAACATTTCCCAGGCGTGTGGCTCTGTACACACAGGATGAGTGTGGTTAACAACTACACACACAGGAGGACACAGACACGTGAACACCCTCACATATTCTCACCAGTGCATTGCAGACGGATAACACAGAAACCCACGCAGAATAGAAACATTTCAAGTTTTTTTTCTCACACACCTACACCCAAATATCACTTGTTTTATACTTAAACTCATCAACTCACTGCGTCCTTTCTGTTCTCTGTGCTGATTTTGAAACCCACTCAGGGTTGATGGTGTGAAGTAGCTGAAAAGAAAACATGCGTCTTGTCTGATGTTGCAGTAATTCTCTCCATAGTAAATGTTCAAATAACATGTTCCATTCTGCAGCACTGTGTAGTATGAATTTCACACTTGCCGGTAGTAGGCAGGTGCTATATTACACATCTATACACATTGTAAGTTGTCGCCAGTGACAAAGAATGTCATTGAAATAATAACCTTGTGAGAACATGTAGGTGTTTATAATTTTTATTTATTTATTTCACCTTTATTTAACCAGGTAGGCCAGTTGAGAACAAGTTCTCATTTACAACTGAGACCTGGCCAAGATAAAGAAAAGCAGCATGACAAAAACAACAACACAGAGTTACACATAAACAAACGTAGAGTCAATAACACAATAGAAAAATCTATTTACAGTGTGTGCCAATGTAGAAGAGTAGGGAGGTAAGCAATAAATAGGCCATAGAGGCAAAATAATTACAATTTAGCATTAACACTGGAGTGAAAGATGTGCAGATGATGATGTGCAAGTAAAGATACTGTGGTGCAAAAGAACATAAAGATAAATAACAATATGGGGATGAGGTAGGAAAAGGAAAGGCAACCAAAGGAAGTGTTGACTTTGGGGGTGACCAGTGAAATATACCTGCTGGAGCGCATGCTACGGGTGGTTGTTGCAATGGTGACCAGTGAGCTGAGGGAAGGCGGGGCTTTACCTAGCATAGACTTATAGATTTCCTGGAGCCAGTGGGTTTGACGTTGAATATGTAGTGAGGGCCAGCCAACGAGAGCATACAGTTCGCAGTGGTGGGTAGTATATGATGCTTTGGTGACTAAATAGGAAGCCAATTTTAGATTTAATTTTGGGTTGGAGATGCTTAATGTGAGTCTGGAAGAGAGTTTACAGTCTAACCAGACACCTAGGTATTGTTAGTTGTCAACATATTCTAGGTCAGAACATTCCGGAGTAGTGATGCTAGTCGGATGGAGGGTGCAGGCAGCAATCGGTTGAAAAGCATGTACTTAGTTTTACTAGCATTTAAAAGCAGTTGGAGGCCTCGGAGGGAGATAGGAGTTAGTTTAATGAGCTAGTTTACGCCTGGATAATTTCAGGCTTAGTCTCAATCTCCTCGAACATGGTGGTTGTAATGTAGTCATGATTATCAGAGGTGGAGTGGAGCTTGCCTTGCTACCCAGACTCCTTGCTACAGCCAAACGCTACGCACAAGGATGTTAGTTTCTTCTCTGCAATGAACGCATTCGGGTTAGTCTGATTGGTCCAGAAACCGATGGGTTTGGCCAGAGCCAGAACACAGGCGTGTAAAGCGACAGTTTGAAAAGTCGTCATTGACTTGATATTCTGATTGGTTAAGGACGATCCAATCAGTGATGACTTTGTTTTGTACAATGATCCTCGTGCGCCTCGTCACCGCAAACAACTTCCATGGTGGCAGTCTCAGACTAAAGTATGTAGCGAACGACAGAGCAGCGAAAGAATTTGTGTTTATATTTACCAGTCAAAAGTTTGGACACACCTACTCCTTCAAGGGTTTTTCATTAGTTTTACTATTTTCTACATTGTAGAATAATAGTGAAGACATCAAAACTTTGAAATAACAAATTTAGAATCATAGTACCCAAACAAATCAAAATACATTTTATATTTAAGATTCTTCAAATTCCTTTGCCTTGATGACAGCTTTGCACACTCTTGGCATTCTCTCAACCAGCTTTATGAGGTAGTCACCTGGAATACATTTCCATTAACATGTGTGCCTTGTTAAAAGTACATTTGTGGAATTTCTTTCCTTCTTAAACCTCTTGGAACTACCCATCCCGGATCCAGGAGGATTGTCATCAACTACACTAATTAGCATAGCGCAACGGTCAAAAAATATTACTAGAAAATATTCATATTCATGAAATCACAAGTGAAATATAGTGAAACACAGCTTAGCCTTTTGTTTATCACCCTGTCATCTCAGATTTTGAAATTATGCTTTACAGCCAAAGCAAGACAAGCGTTTGTGTAAGTTTATCGATAGACTAGCATAGCATTATGTCCAGCTAGCAGCAGAAACCTTTATTCACGAAAATCAGAAAAGCAATCAAATTAACCGTTTACCTTTGATGATCTTCGGATGTTTTCACTGACGAGACTCCCAGTTAGACAGCAAATGTTCCTTTTGTTCCATAAAGATAATTTTTATACCCAAAATATTTCCTTTTGTTGGTCACGTTATGTTGAGAAATCCACCGGAAATAGTGGTCACGACAACGCCGATAATAATATAATATCGACAGAAACATGGCAAACGTTTTTTATAATCAATCCTCAAGGTGTTTTTCAAATATCTATTCGATAATATATCAACCGGGACAATTGGCTTTTCAGTAGGAGCGAGAGGAAAAATGACTACCTCTGTCCTTTACGCAAGAATCACTCTGAGAGCCCTCAGCTGGCCAAGTACGCAATGTAGTCGTTTACGCTCATTCTTCAAAATAAAGGCCTGAAACTACGTCTAAAGGCTGTAGACACCTCAGGGAAGACACAGAAAAAGGAATCTGGTTGATATCCCTTTCAATGGGCAATTGGGATGCATAGAAAGACAGGGGTTTCAAAATAAGAGTCACTTCCTGATTGGATTTTTCTCAGGATTTCGCCTGCAATATCAGTTCTGTTATACTCACAGACAATATTTCTACAGTTTTGGAAACTTTAGAGTGTTTTCTATCCTAAGCTGTCAATTATATGCATATTCTAGCATCTGGTCCTGAGAAATAGGCGGTTTACTTTGGTAACGTTATTTTTCCAAAAATAAAAATAGTGCCCCCTAGTTTCAAGAGGTTAATGAGTTTGAGCCAATCAGTTGTGTTGTGACAAGGTAGGGTTGGTATACAGAAGAGAGCCCTATTTGGTCAAAGGCCAAGTCTATATTATAGTAAGAACAGCTCAAATAAGCAAAAATAAACCACAGTCCATCATTACTTTAAGAAATGAAGGTCAGTCAATCAGGAAAATTTGAAGAACTTTGAAAGTTTCTTCAATTGCAGTCACAAAAACCATCAAGCGCTATGATGAAACTGGCTCTCATGAGGAACGCCACAGGAAAGGAAGACCCATAGTTACCTCTGCTGCATAGAATACGTTCATTAGAGTTTCCAGCCTCAGAAATTGCAGCCCAAATAAATGCTTCACAGAGTTCAAGGACACATATAATAAGAAGAAACTTGCTTGGGCCAAGAAACACGAGCAATGGACATTAGACCAGAGGAAATCTGTCCTTTGGTCTGATAAGTCCAAATTTGAGATTTTTGGTTCCAACCACTGTGTCTTTTTGTAAGACACAGTGTAGGTGAACAGATGATCTCTGCAAAAATAATTGAGTCATCTATTGCCTGTAAGCTCGATAAATTATTATATACAGTGCCTTGCGAAAGTATTCGGCCCCCTTGAACCTTGAAGTCTCCGTATAAATGCACCTGCACTGTGATAGTCTCAGAGGTCAGTTAAAAGCGCAGAGAGCATCATGAAGAACAAGGAACACACCAGGCAGGTCCGAGATACTGTTGTGAAGAAGTTTAAAGCCGGATTTGGATACAAAAATATTTCCCAAGCTTTAAACATCCCAAGGAGCACTGTGCAAGCGATAATATTGAAATGGAAGGAGTATCAGACCACTGCAAATCTACCAAGACCTGGCCGTCCCTCTAAACTTTCAGCTCATACAAGGAGAAGACTGATCAGAGATGCAGCCAAGAGGCCCATGATCACTCTGGATGAACTGCAGAGATCTACAGCTGAGGTGGGAGACTCTGTCCATAGGACAACAATCAGTCAGTCGTATATTGCACAAATCTGGCCTTTATGGAAGAGTGGCAAGAAGAAAGCCATTTCTTAAAGATATCCATAAAAAGTGTTGTTTAAAGTTTGCCACAAGCCACCTGGGAGACACACCAAACATGTGGAAGAAGGTGCTCTGGTCAGATGAAACCAAAATTGAACTTTTTGGCAACAATGCAAAACGTTATGTTTGGCGTAAAAGCAACACAGCTCATCACCCTGAACACATCATCCCCACTGTCAAACATGGTGGTGGCAGCATCATGGTTTGGGCCTGCTTTTCTTCAGCAGCTACAGGGAAGATGGTTAAAATTGATGGGAAGATGGATGGAGCCAAATACAGGACCATTCTGGAAGAAAACCTGATGGAGTCTGCAAAAGACCTGAGACTGGGACGGAGATTTGTCTTCCAACAAGACAATGATCCAAAACATAAAGCAAAATCTACAATGGAATGGTTCAAAAAATAAACATATCCAGGTGTTAGAATGGCCAAGTCAAAGTCCAGACCTGAATCCAAGCGAGAATCTGTGGAAAGAACTGAAAAGTACTGTTCACAAATGCTCTCCATCCAACCTCACTGAGCTCGAGCTGTTTTGCAAGGAGGAATGGGAAAAAAATTCAGTCTCTCGATGTGCAAAACTGATTGAGACATACCCCAAGCGACTTACAGCTGTAATCGCAGCAAAAGGTGGCGCTACAAAGTATTAACTTAAGGGGGCTGAATCATTTTGCACGCCCAATTTTTCAGTTTTTGATTTGTTAAAAAAGTTTGAAATATCCAATAAATGTCGTTCCACTTCATGATTGTGTCCCACTTGTTGTTGATTCTTCACAAAAAAATACAGTTTTATATCTTTATGTTTGAAGCCTGAAATGTGGCAAAAGGTCACAAGCCAAATCTGTTTATGGTCCAATCGAACAGTTTGCACACTTGGTTCAAAATTATTGTTAATTAATATCATCACCCCTTTCAAGTTTCTTTGCCTACGGGAGAAATATATTTAGTCCCCCCAGTCCCTTTCCCATTAAACTTTGTCTAAAGGGGTGATGATACTGTTCAACAGTTTGGGGTCACTAGAAAGAGGAGTGGCAGGCCCCGGTGCACAACTGAGCAAGAGGACAAGTACATTAGAGTGTCTAGTTTGAGAAACAGATGCCTCACAAGTCCTCAACTGGCAGCTTCATTTTGCCCGCAAAACACCAGTCTCAACGTCAACAGTGAAGAGACGACTCCGGGTTACTGGCCTTCTAGGCAAAGTTCCTCTGTCCAGTGTCTGTGTTCTTTTTCCCATCTTAATCTTTTATTTTTATTGGCCAGTCGGAGATGTGGCTTTTTCTTTCCAACTCTGCCTAGAAGGCCAGCATCCCGGAGTCGCCTCTTCACTGTTGATGTTGAGACTGGTGTTTTGCGGATACTATTTAATGAAGCTGCCAGTTGAGGACGGATCGTCTTTTGAGGGCTGATCGTCTTTTCTTATTATCTGTTAAACCATTACATTTATAACTAGCTATACTTATTTCACCACCTACCATAATGAGATACAAGTTTCGATTATACTTACCATAATATATGTTTGAAAACTTACCATTAAGAAGTACCATGATAATTGAATGTTTATATAGCTGTACCATGATATTTGCACTGTTAAGAATACTGCAGCGGTGACTAAGTAAACCTCTAATTGTCCTCTAATATTCCACCTGCTAAAACCTCTCCCCCATCCCAAGTTGGGTTGTCATCCCAGTGGCTGGCTGACCACCCCTTTACACATGGATCCTAGGGTCTTCAAGAGATAGGGGCCCATCCTTTAAAAATAACACATGGTGCCACCTACATTACAGGTCCAGATTTGCAGAGGAATAATTTTGTGCTTGTCTTCTATGGCTAGTAAAGAGCATCACCTACTGGTCTGGGTAGGCATGTCACATTTGCTTTTCATATTGAGTTTCCACGGTTTTCATCTGCTATTCACTTTCCAACTGGCCTTTACTTTTGATCTTCTGTACCTGAATCACAAATGTCAGAACGTGTATCAGTAAAAACAACCTCAGAACTACGAACACATTCATCCAAAGTAGGAAGAAAGTGGAATTTAATAGATGTTTGTGTTCCAACAAGGCCTTTGATTCTTTGCCTATCTGGAGTGTACAGAGCACTCCTCTTATGAACGTTTCCTCTGTGATCATACCAAATGTTAAACTCAAAGCTTGCCATATATCTGGACATTGAGTTTTTCAGGGAGTTTTACAGTTATAGTAAAGGACAGAGAGGCAGTTTGCAGGTGATTTGTTTTGTTTTGTAATTTCAACATCAGGAAGTCACTTCCTCATCTCAACTTCCTCAATTCACTTCCGCATTAGAGCACAGAGAAACACAATCTAAGGTTTTGTGCTGTCAGACAGGAAATGTTAGTTTTACTTTATCTGTGTGTGCTAAAGATGGCTGAGGGGGATACATGGTAAGAGAGATCCTTTCTACTTGCACTACTAGCTTGTTTGATAATGAGGCTGTGAATAGTACTTTACTCTGCAATTGCCCAGCAGTTCTCTCTGCCCTTGGCTGAGTGAGTAAGGCTTGTTTTGGTGCTCATGTCTCCTTGTGTTAAGTGATTATTACCAACGTTGTCCTCTGCTCAGACTGGAGAGCAGAGCTAGCTCTCTAAAGAGGGGAAGCCAGTGGATGAAGCAGGGATTACACAGCCGTGTGTGTTACCTGCCCTTCTCTGCTCTCCACTAGACCCCCTAGCCCTGTCTCAGTCCTGTCTCAGTCCTGTCTCAGCCCTGTCTCAGCCCTGTCTAAGCCCTGTCTCAGCCCTGTCTAAGCCCTGTCTCAGCCCTGTCTAAGCCCTGTCTCAGCCCTGTCTAAGCCCTGTCTCAGCCCTGTCTCAGCCCTGTCTCAGCCCTGTCTAAGCCCTGTCTCAGCCCTGTCTCAGCCCTGTCTAAGCCCTGTCTCAGCCCTGTCTCAGTCCTGTCTCAGCTCTGTCTAAGCCCTGTCTCAGCCCTGTCTAAGCCCTGTCTCAGCCCTGTCTAAGCCCTGTCTCAGCCCTGTCTAAGCCCTGTCTCAGCCCTGTCTCAGCCCTGTCTAAGCCCTGTCTCAGCCCTGTCTAAGCCCTGTCTCAGCCCTGTCTCAGCCCTGTCTAAGCCCTGTCTAAGCCCTGTCTAAGCCCTGTCTCAGCCCTGTCTAAGCCCTGTCTCAGCCCTGTCTAAGCCCTGTCTCAGCCCTGTCTCAGTCCTGTCTCAGCCCTGTCTAAGCCCTGTCTCAGCCCTGTCTCAGCCCTGTCTCAGCCCTGTCTCATCCCTGTCTCAGCCCTGTCTCAGCCCTGTCTCAGCCCTGTCTCAGCCCTGTCTAAGCCCTGTCTCAGCCCTGTCTCAGCCCTGTCTTAGCCCTGTTTCCATTAGATTGAATTAAAGGAGAAATAACTGAATAAATCATGAAGGCCCATCCAGACCAAACCGATGCTATGTAAGAGATGCTCTGTGTCATTATTGCTTATTTGTCTGTTTTGAGAGTGCTTTGTAAAGTGCATTACTGATGTTGTTCTCTTCCCCTGGGCATAACCAGGGGCAGGGTCTGCCTTCCTCTCCCAGTCCTCCAGCACATCAATATGCGATTAAGCACTTTTTGAGTTTTCTCCTCTCCTCCTCCCCCTCCCTGTCTTCCTGGTGCATGATAAACAGACGATGAGATATAAGGGCTCCGTCAGCACTTCTGTAACTGGGCCTAATTTGGTCTCTGTATCCGGAGGAAATCACATTGCTCTCAGCCTAATTAATTCCTGCTCAAGTCAGGCTGGAGAGTCAGTCTTGGAGAGAGGGGAGGAGAATGAATAGAGGAGAAGAGAGGGATGGAGGAGAGGAAGGGTAGACGGGACTGTGAAAATGGAACAGAGGATGAAGAGAGTGATAAGGGTTGATGGAGTGAAAGAGAAAAAGAGGTCCTGGGTCTGTATTCACTCATGGAATTTACTTGAAAGTGAAATACCAGAAGACTCCTGTGGTATTGTTTTAGTGTACTATACGTTTGTAAGGTACTACCTCCTGATCAAATCTGAACACCAGTTTTAATAATAGATGAAAATACAGCTAAATGATCAGTAGATCTTAGGAGTGACTGCGAGGCTTTTCTGTGTGCAGCATGGCATCCAGCTGTGAACTCGTGACCATGTCCCTGCCCACACAGGGAGAGGAGCAGAGGGGGGATGTAGGTCAGCAGTGGCCCATCGCATGAATCCCAGCCCTAGCCCCAGCTGCAGGAAGGACCAGGTCACTGGCCCCAGAGACGGTCCCTTCCCTGAAACAGTTCAATGATAAAGAGCAGAGCAGAGAAGAAGAGGGATACTATAACCCTATTACACCCTGAATGTTGTCAGATCTTCAACCAAAACCCAATATTAAAAAAAAAGGATCCAGAGTGAACAAATAACACAAAAATGTGATACTTGTTTCATTTTTCTGCAACACTCAATTCCCCTTTGTGAAAAAGTAATTGCTCCCTTACATTCAATAATTGGTTGTGCCACCTTTAACTGCAATGACTGCAAGCAAACGTTTCATGTGATTGTTGATCAGTCTCTAACATCACTGTGGAGGAATTTTGGCCCACTCTTCCACTCTTTAACTCAGCAACATTTGTAGGTTTTCAAGCATGAACTGCTTGTTTCAGGTCCTGTCAAAACATATCAATCGGGTTTAGGTCTGGACTTTGACTAGGCCATTCCAAAACGTTGCATTTGTTGCTTTTCAGCCATTCTGATGTAGACTTGATTGTGTGTTTTGGATCATTGTCTTGCTGCATGACCCAGCTGCACTTCAGCTTCAGCTCACAGGCGGATGGCTTGACATTCTCCTGTAGAATTATCTGATACATAACAGAATGAATGATTCCTTCAATGATGGCAAGTTGTCCAGGTCCTGAGGCAGCAAAGCATCCCCAGACCATCACATTACCACCACCATATTTAACCGTTTTTGTTTAAAGGCACAGTCAATTTAGTGTATGTAAACTTCTGACCCACTGGAATTGTGATACAGTGAATTAAAAGTGAAATAATCTGTCTGTAAACAGTTGTTGGAAAAATTACTTGTGTCATGCACAAAGTAGATGTCCTAACCGACTTGCCAAAACTATAGTTTGTTAACAACAAATTCGTGGAGTGGTTGAAAAGCGAGTTTTAATGACTCCAACCTAAGTGTATGGAAACTTCCGACTTCAACTTTTTGAATTTTGTCTAACGTTAGTAGCTAGTAGCCTTGTCAAGGATGCGTCATTCATTTCTCAAACTAAACTTGTTACAGAGCAAGCAGAACAATAGTAAACCTTACATCTTTTGGTTGAAAATATCCCTCTGGTGTCCAAGTTGACCTATTTTAAAGATTTTACTTGGCAAGTCAGTTAAGAACAAACTCTTATTGACAACAACTTGTAAAGCTCCCCCAGCCAAACCCTCCCATAACCCGGACAACACTGGGCCTATTGTGCACTGCCATATGGGACTCCCAACCATGGCCAGTTGTGATACAGCTCAGGATTGAACTCGGGTCTGTAGTGCAACGTGCGATGTAGCACTGCGATGCAGTGACTTAGGCTGCTGTGCCACTCGGGAGGCCATCGGTTGGTGGATATAAAGTCGAAGATCTTTGGTTGGCTGATGAAGAATTTCATTTTGGAATAATCATGGCCAGCTGGTTTTGTTATCATAGGGCTAACTGTGCCAGGTTATCCCATGGGAGCAGATAACAAGAAATATTCTATCACATTTTTCTATTTTATTTGGCTGATGCAGATTTTAAGACGCAGAAAAAGTTTACATTTTTTTCATGTTTGCAAGTGTGGACCAGGTGTTACTAAGAATAACTCGAGGGTCTTGTTAATTAAAAGCTTCAAGTTGGAGTTACTAGCTTCCCATATTTAGAAATGAAATGTGGCAAGAAATGCTGTTGTGTGTCTTTGTGCAACAAGAGTTTATATGGTTGAATGATCTCATGGTGTTAAAACATTATGCTTACAAATCCTGTAACACTTACACTGTCTCAAGGTGCACTCGCGTGTGTGTATGCATGTGTGTGTGAGTGCCAAGGGCTCTTTTATATGTTGCTCTCTCCTGGTGAAAATGTATTGTTTAATCACAAACACTCTCCATGAAATTCCTGAATTATACATGTGTTTCAAGAGGCAGGCGCTCTTGATTTGAGATACTGTAAGTGCATGTTTAAATATAGGGAGGAATTCTCCCCGTGGGCAATGCCTAATTTGTTTTCGTTGAAAATGCCTGATTGTCTGCTTGAGCTGATTTGCGCGCACTGCAGACATGCCAGCACAATAATCTTATTGGCTCTTGGCCTTTCTCCAACACAATACATACGTTTTTTTCGGCCTTCCTGAGCATAAATGGGCCACACATGCACACAGCTGTCTGACATGCATCATGCTATAGTATAGGCCATTACCCAGCTAGCTGACCTTGTCCTGGCCACAGCTTCATATCTCTACTCCTCTATGTAGCCCAGCCTGCATATCGCTATGCTAGTTCCCCTGAGAGTGAGTGGAGATAAGGCAGATCAGACCCAGAGTGTCCAGGACACGTGGGCCTTTGTTAATTCTGTAAAGCTCATTGAAGGGCTCCCTGGCACAGGAACACAGGGTCTGCTCACATCAAAGCGGCCTTTCGTTAGGGATTTGTGAGGGAGGTGCTGAAGAGATACTGGGCTAAGGGTCCTGGACACTGTCTGTACATGGAAGAGAGAGACAGAGATGGAGAGAGAGAGAGAGAGGCTGGTGGGAGGGGCGGGTTCGTGTGGAGCACATCTAGTCAGAGCTGCTATTGGGGGAAGGGATCTCTTAGATCAATGGTATTAACGTTACATAATACCTTTGGGGAAGTAAGGCAGTTTTATTATTCTACTCTAATTCAGTGACGTGCTTCTTGCATGTACTGAAATACTGTGTAAGTTAATACAGGATAATAATTCAATCATCAAAGCAATGATCATTGCGTAAGCGCTAAACTGTTTTGGTTGTTGACATCAAAATGGCTTCCTTTTCTTCTATTTGGTCCTCTCCATCACCGCAGATCAGTTGTTCTTTTCTCTGCACATAGAGTAGCAGAAGCAGCAGCAAAAGAAGCTCAGCCTGTGGTCTCTAACCCTAAAGCTCTAATCCTAGCTCTGACAGGTGACCTTTCCCTGCAGTCTGGTCTGCCCTGTGTGGGAGGGCACTCCATTACCAGACTGAAGCTGAGGCTGTGGTTTCTTAAAAGGGACTTACCAACACACACTCACACAAGCTCATCTTGACCCACATGCTTTGTTCACAGCTCTCTATCACTCCTATTTTAGATGTCTTTGCGAGTGAACAACTGTGGTTGTCCTCTCTCTCTCTCTCTCTCTCTCTCTCTCTCTCTCTCTCTGTGTGTGTGTGTGTGTGTGTGTGTGTGTGTGTGTGTGTGTGTGTGTGTGTGTGTGTGTGTGTGTGTGTGTGTGTGTGTGTGTGTGTGTGTGTGTGTGTGTGTGTGTGTGTGTGTGTGTGTGTGTGAGAGAGAGAGTGTGTGAGAGAGTGTGTGAGAGTGTGTGTGCTCTCTAAGTGTCATTCTGAATCATGCTCTGGGACAGCAGTGACTGTTGATGAGTCAGGCTGTCTTGTCTGTGTTTGTGGTGTAGTTGCTAGCTAGGACACGTGACTTGACCATGGACTCTTTCGCACAATGGCGACATATTCTACATCTGTGTAAGTGTGGCCATTCTGACTGAGAAAGTACAGTACTTTATAACAGTGACCTGTAGTGTCATTATGTTTAGTTTTCTGAAAACCGGACGATTTCATATTGGACGTTTTTCTCTCTGCAGGGTCCCGGCCCTCCCTGTTAAGAACTTGACTGGCTCTGGACCAGTTCACCCAGCAATTGCAGGTAATGGTTCTATTTTTCTTCTCTTTTGCAATACATTTTATTTTTTATTCCCGTAGGCTGCATCTACACGAGTGCTTTAGTTTTCGCATTCCATTCTTAGTCATAATACTAAACCAACATGGCTCTTTTCTTTCCTGTATGTATGTATGTGTGTGTGTGCCAGGTATGACAGGTATCCTGATGTGTGCTGCTGGCCTGCCTGTGTGTCTGACCCGGGCCCCTAAACCCATCCTGCACCCGCCGCCCATAAACAAGAGTGACATGAAGCCTGTGCCCGGGGTCAATGGCATCCGCCGCAAGACCAAGAAGAAGCACCTCAGGAAAGGTAAGTACAGGTGTAGGATCTTAATTTGATCACCCTGTTGCAGGATAACTTTCATATTATGCCAATTGTGGTGTAATTTAGGTTTAAAAAGGCTTCTGAAGTTTGTAATTTCCACTTTGAAATTTCAGAGTTGATTCTCCCTTAAGAAAAATGTATCAACCCCTACAAAAAATGCCCATTAATTCAAATCCTTTCACATTTCCTGTTGCTGCAGGATTATTTTCCTGCTGTAGAAAACTGGCTCAAGTTAAGATCCTACATCTGTATGTATGACAGGGAGGGTTCCCATGGACACTGGAGGGGTGGGGCTGTCATGGAGTGTGAGAGGAATTCTATTGAGACATTAAGATGTAAAGTAAATCTCTCCTCTGGATAATCAGAATATCTTTATTCGCTAAGAACATTTAAACATACCTGGTATTTGACTTAGTGACTAGGTTCTGCCACCAATAGACAATGTACAAACAGATAGAGACACAAAGTCAACATACAGGATATACAGTATAAATAGGGTAAACATACAACTCTGGAGTATACGATGATTTACAGTGATGACATACAATTTACAGAGGGGATATATCTATATATGGAGAGGTGTACATAGTGCAAATGCAGTATAGTGCAGTTATTATTATTTCACATCATTGAAGGCAAGGTGCAGTGCTCGGCTCAATGCAAAGTTTTAATCCCTATGAGCCTGAGGGCCAGTTAGTGAGGGCCACAGTACCGGATAAGAAACTGTTCAGGAGGCAGCTGGTTTTGGTCATGATTGACTTGAACCATTTGCCAGAGGGGATTCTTTGAAGGATGGGGTGTCCGAGGTGGGTGGGGTCTGCGATGATCTTTCCTACACGCTTCCTTGTCCTGGAGTCGTGCAGGTCCTCGATGGAGGGCAGGTCAATCAATAAAAATAATACAAAAATCTACTTACATTGCTACATCAAACATGTCTAGCAAACCAAACACAGGTATTAACAATACTCAAACATACAAAAAATATCAATAAAATACAAAAAAGAAACAATTTAAGTGCAATTATATTCACTCTGAAAATATCTTATTGTAATGATTCATGAAGATGTTATTCTTTTTGTTATTCACTATGGTTAGTGTTTTAATAAGATAATTAAATTCAATCAGAAAAATGTGTAATTTTGGTATAGAATTTTGGAATTTGGCAACAAGAATAAAAACATTAACACACAGGTGGATTGTATTTATCATCATTAGTCATTTAGGTCAACATTGGATCATTCAGAGATCCTCACTGAACTTCTGGAGAGAGTTTGCTGCACTGAAAGTAAAGGGGCTGAATAATTTTGCACGCCCAATTTTTCAGTTTTTGATTTGTTAAAAAAGTTTGAAATATCCAATAAATGTCGTTCCACTTCATGATTGTGTCCCACTTGTTGTTGATTCTTCACAAAAAAATACAGTTTTATATCTTTATGTTTGAAGCCTGAAATGTGGCAAAAGGTCGCAAAGTTCAAGGGGGCCGAATACTTTCGCAAGGCACTGTATGGACATCATAGAATTACATGGATATATCTTATGCAAAATGTTGAAGTGCACTTCCTTAACTTTGTTTGGTATACAGTATTTGTAAGGCCTTAACCATGCATTTTTCCAGACAATGTCAGGAATAAGCATGTTCCAGAAAAACTTTCCTCTCGGTGTAAGTTGGTTTTGTGAATGAAGAATTTGTTTTATATATTTATTACAACAAGATTTCTCAAGTAAGCCCACTCCTTCTAATCTGAGTTCTGGTTAAATGTTGTAATCATTACCAAAGCTAAGATGAGTTTTCATTAGTGTAGTTAGACCACTGGGAATGGCTTTGATCACAGAAATAAACTCTCTGAAAGGTATTGGAAACTCTTTCAATGTTATAAATTGTTCATTTGTGAGAATATTACCCTTGTTGTCGAAAATATCAAGGACAAAGTCAATATTCCTCTCATGCCAGCTGGGGTAGAACAGACTTATTCCTTACAGTTATGTCTGAATTATTCCTTTTCTTTTTACACAAAAGAGCTTTATGAGGGGAAAAATTGTGCAGGAAACATATTTTCCAGGCCATTAAAGCATGTTGGTGAAACCTAGCCAATTTAGCAGGTAATCTTTCAGGAATATAAATACATTTCAGTAAAAATTGAAGACCTCCCAATTTATTAAACACATTATTTGGAATGAAATACCATATTGAATCAGTATCGAGCAAAACATTTTTCAGCCAGTTTATCTTGAAAGTGTTATTTATGTCAACAAAGTCCAACACTTCTAGACCGCCTTCAACTCTTTGGTTAGAAAGGACAGATTTTCTTTAGTTTGTGAGACTTATTTTTCCAGATGAAGTCAAGAAAGGTTTTATTGATCTCTTTACAAGTAATCTGGATTTACACATAACGATAATGAGGGGTACACAAAACGAGACAGTCCTTCTGCCTTGGACAGAAGTACTCTGCCAAGTATAGGAAGATCTCTTTGTAGCCAATTATTAAATATATTTTTAGTTCTCTTAATTTTAGGAGAGAAATTCAAATGTTGTCTGACTAAGTGTTTTTTTGACCGATGTATTCCTAAATATTTAACACAGTTCTTTACAGGAATATTTTCAATTTCTTTATCATCAGAGTCAAATAAACATAAGATTTCACATTTAGAAACATTCAGCATTAATCCTGATGCAATAGAAAATGCAGTTATAGCATTAAGGGCATGTGAGACCTGGTCTTTGTCTCTTAAGAAAAGAGTAGTATCATCAGCCAGTTGGGAAATTTAGATTTCTTTGTTAAAAATGGTTAAGCCATACACATTTGCATCATTCAGAAAATCTAGAGATAGAAGTTCCACAACCAAAATGAATAAAAATGTGAAATTGGGCATCCCTGTCGTACACTTCTGTTGATACTAAATCTTTTGGAAGTATTAAGGTTTAGTAGCACAGAACTATTTATATCTTTGTAAAACATGCAAATTACTTTAATAAAATGTTCACCAAATCCAAAAAGTTTAAGAGACCTAAAGAGAAATGAATGTTTAATTGTGTCAAAGGCTTTACAGAAGTCCAGAAATATGACAACCGCATCTGAGTCAATTGCATCTGAATAATCTATAAGGTCCAAGACTAAACAAATGTTAGAGCTTATGTGACGGCCCTTCATAAATCCTGTTTGAGTCTCATTTATAATGGTATCTATTCCTTTCTTTAATCTTTTGGCATAAACCAGAGCAATCCATTTATAATCAACATTTAATAAAGTCATTGGTCTCCAATTGTCAATGAGAGAAGGGTCTTTATCAGGCTTCGGAATCAGTGAAATAAGGCCCTGTTTCATAGTGGAGACCATTTCCCCTTTTTTTAATGCAATCTTGAAACATATTGAAAATCGGGTCTTCTAGTAACTCCCAAAACTGTCTATAGAATTCAACTGTCAGACCATCAGGGCCAGGTGATCTCTTTTTTCATTGAATTCAGAGCCTCTCTAATTTCTCCAATTGACACAGGTGAATCGCAAACTGAGATGAAATCATCCTCAATTACAGGGACATAATTCTGAATGTGGCAAATGTAGCTTTCACAACCATCTTCCTGAAATTGAGATCTGTAAAGGTTTTCATAAAAGGAATTGATAAATGATGATATTGTAATGGGATCTTTGCATAAAACATTGTTAATTTTGAGTGCAGTTATAGATTTTCTTTTGTAGTTTCTCTTTTCAAGTGCAAAAAAGTAACTAGTGTTTTTTTCCCCAAAGGCGCTCTTTGCCAGATCCGTGTAAGTCTGTTCTAATTCTAGTTGTAAAGACCTGAACACAGACTCCTCTTCTTCAGATAGATTATCTTTCTTTAGAAAACTGTCAAGCTTGCTCATCATCTCTTTTTCTCTATTGTTCTTTAATTGCATCAGCTCTTTGGCGCGTTTAATGGCTACCACTCTGACTTTATATTTGAAAAATTCCCACCTAATTCCATGACCCAAGTCTTTTCTAGCAAAAATATCTTTAGCTAATGATTTGATGTTTTCAATGAGAGCAGTATCTTTAAGAAGTGTGTTGTTTCATTTCCAATATCCTCGAGTACCTTTTGATTTTTTAGTAGCTTGTAAATTCAGAGAAATCAAGTGATGATCAGAAAATGGAGCCAACTGATGATCTACATCTATAACAAATTGTAACAAAAAAAGGGGAAATTAGGAATAAATCTATTCTAGATTTACATGACATAGTTTTGTTGGTCCAGGTATAACCCTTAGCATCTGGATTGAAATAACGCCAGGCATCCTCAACACAGAGATCCTTGCATAATGTAATGTTACTGTTTTGAGGGTTTTGACTCGTTCTAGGAGGAAAACAATCAGCAGATGTATCAGGTGTTTCATTAAAATCCCCTGAAATAATTAGAAAAGCCTCAGAGTATTTGTTGTTTAAATCCTGTACTTTCCTGGTAAATTGGGTAAAAAGGGTCTTATTAGGAGCATGTGAGTTATGTCAGTATACATTACAGATGATGAAAATAGCATTGTCAAGTTTAACAGTTACTATGACCCATCTGCCGTCTTGTGAAGATGTGGATTCTAGAATGTCACCTTTAAACTTGTGAATAAGTGTCAAAAGAATGATTTGATCCATGACTGAAATAGGCCATATCTCCCCATTGTGCTTTCCAAAATTTCAAATCACTTTCACCCGAATGAGTTTCCTGAAGAAGGACAAAATCGGCATTACTGCGTTTACAGTATAAAAATAAAGCTTTCCTTTTTGTAGGATTTCTCAAACCCCTAGCATTCAGACTAACGATATTTAGTGAATTGAAATACGAACTCCTGCATTAAAAAATAAAGAACACAAATTAGATAACAAGTATTAATGTGAACAATAAAACAAACAGTGAACCTTGAGAGGATGACTCGACGGAAAACTACACTCAGATGAGGTAGCGGTGGTTAACAGAATAACAAATCTATTTACTTCCTTTTCTTTGGCAAGTGTTCATCAGTTGTAGTTCGAACGGTACATGTATAATTGGCAGTACATGAACTGTACTCATGGTAGTACTCACAGTTCCAATTTGCTTAATGTCAACAGAGTTACCAAGTAATCATTCTTCCTTCGATAAACGCGTATGGGCCCTTGAACCCCGCCTTCTTTCCTTCTTGTCGCGCCTTCTGTATAAATTGCCACAGTTTCTCACTGGCAGCCTGATCCTGCGGTATCAGAGCTTCTTTGATGCGGAGTTTCTTCTCGTCCAGAAACTTGTTCCCCTTGGCCATTTTCCATATGATGTCCCTGTAATGGCGCATAGTTAAGCGCAAGATGATATTGCGAGGGGGTCCATCAGATCTTCGTTTCCCAAGTCGATGTATCATATCAATCACGTCTCTTAGCTTGTCTTTGATGCATGGTGCCACTTTTCCCAGGATATTAATGACTACTTCTCTAATATCCTCTCCCTCTACCGCTTTTACACCTTGGATTTTCAGATTCCACCTGCGAGAGTACCTTTGAAGTTCAGCTACATTCTCACACACACAGCTCATTATTTTTGGATGGCATTTTCTTCAGCTCATTCTCTAGGAGCGTTATCTTTTCCTTGTTCTCGCTCACAATTTTGTGTTTTTGATTGACAGTTTCTGACAGATTATCGATCTTCTTTGATGTTTCGTCTGTAGCCCGCTCTATGATGGACGCGTTGGAGAGCGTGGCGTCTTGTTTAGTAGACAGGGACTGGATTGCAGAGAAAGGTTCCGACATGGAAATGTCTTCTTTTACTTTTTTCACCAGTGGATTTTTACTTGGGGTCTGAGGTAAAGAGGTTGCAAGGATTTCATCCTGGTCAGCTTTGTTCTTTCTCTTGCTTGAGATCGCGGCTTCTTGTGTGTCCACGCTGCTCTGGTCCTCGTGGTGGCTAGCTAGCATGTCAGCCGTCTTCTGTGAGACTTGGGTATTTCGTCTACTTTTGTCTTTCTGTCGTGTTCTTCCAATTCAACTTGACAAAAACTAACTCTAAACTTATCCCATGTCCATAAAAAAGTTAGAGTTAGTTTCTTTCAGTATTAATAGCCAATATTTGACTGTTAACCACCTAACCCTCAATATTGCTTTGAAGAGCGCGAAAACACTCCCTCTCACAGCGGCGCCATCTTGGAGTCTCAATCAGATGTATTTATAAAGCCCTTTTTACATCAGCAGATGTCACAAAGGGCTATACAGAAACCCAGCCTAAAACCCCCAAACAGCAAGCAATGCAGATGTAGAAGCAGGTAGCTAATGACCCTCTCAGTATATTGAACAATGCACTCCCGATGACCCTGGCGAAGGGGAAGGGAGGGCTCACGGTCACATTCACCACATTTCATTGGCTTCCCACCACATTGAAATTAACAGAGCTATTTCCACAAGCATAATTAAGATGAAGCTATTGTAGAGAGAGGGGTTGATGACAATCCAGTGGTGATATGTGGTCGCTTTAGCTAAAATGGCACCAGGCCAATGTCAATTTGATGACGTGGAAACCATAGGCGTCCCCAGGGGACTGCCTGTCCTAATTGGTCAGTGCATGATGTGGGTTTTTCAGCCCTGCATCACTCTGTTCCACCCAGATGCCTCCGCCATCTCTCCCCTCCAACCCCGGTCTGCAGACCCAGGCGGGGGCATTGGGACGGGAGGACACCACGGATTGATAGATGGGTTGCAGCCAATTGTGCCTGCATTGATGCAGCATAGCCCCCATGGAGCAAGGCAGAGAGGGAAAGAGATTTAGGGATATCCTGTTCCGGCTTCCGCTGTAAAGGAGGCCAGAGAGGCCTTTGATCTAGCAAATGAAACCATCAAAAAGGCAATGCCGGAAAATGCATAATGCAGTCCTTCCCCATATCTCTCCCTCTATCGCTCTCTCTATATCTCTCCCTCTATAGCTCTCCCTCTATCGCTCTCTCTATATCTCTCCCTCTATATCTCTCCCTCTATCGCTCTCTCTATATCTCTCCCTCTATCGCTCTCTCTATATCTCTCCCTCTATCGCTCTCTCTATATCTCTCCCTCTATATCTCTCCATCTATATCTCTCCATCTATCTCTCCCTCTATCGCTCTCTCTATATCTCTCCCTCTATCGCTCTCTCTATATCTCTCCCTCTATATCTCTCCATCTATATCTCTCCCTCCATATCTCTCCCTCTATCGCTCTCTATAGCTCTCCCTCCATATCTCTCCCTCTATCGCTCTCTATATCTCTCCCTCTATCGCTCTCTCTATATCTCTCCCTCTATATCTCTCCATCTATATCTCTCCCTCCATATCTCTCCCTCTATCGCTCTCTATATCTCTCCCTCCATATCTCTCCCTCTATCGCTCTCTATATCTCTCCCTCCATATATCTCCCTCTATATCTCTCCATCTATATCTCTCCATCTATATCTCTCCCTCTATCGCTCTCTATATCTCTCCCTCCATATCTCTCCATCTATATCTCTCCCTCTATATCTCTCCATCTATATCTCTCCCTCCATATCTCTCTATATCTCTCTATATATATCTTTCCCTCTATATCTCTCTATATATATATATCTCCCTCTATATCTCTCTCTCTCTCTATATATATATATATATATATATACAGTGCCTTGCGAAAGTATCCGGCCCCCTTGAACTTTGCGACCTTTTGCCACATTTCAGGCTTCAAACATAAAGATATAAAACTGTTACATTACACATACAGAAGTTTCAAAACAATAAAGACATTCCAAATGTCATATTACGTATATACACAGTGTTGTAACGATGTACAAATGGTTAAGGATACACAAGGGAAAATAAATAAGCATAAATATGGGTTGTATTTACAATGGTGTTTGTTCTTCACTGGTTGCCCTTTTCTTGTGGCAACAGTTCACAAATATTGCTGCTGTGATGGCACACTGTGGAATTTCACCCAGTAGATATGGGAGTTTATCAAAATTGGGTTTGTTTTCAAATTCTTTGTGGATCTGTGTAATCTGAGGGAAATATGTGTCTCTAATATGGTCATACATTGGACAGGAGGTTAGAAAGTGCATCTCTCTCGCTTCTCTGTCTCTTTCCCTCTCTTCCTCCCTTCCTCCTTTCTCTCTCTCCCTCTCTCTGTTCCCCAAATGAGCAAACAAAAGTGTTGGGGGAAGAGTGCCCGCCTGTAAGCGTGTTAGAGGTGTAAGCTGTGGGTGAGCTCTGTCAGCCATACTAGCTTGGTTTCACACTGGGATTAGTTTAGTGTGTGGGTGATGGCTCATTGTTCTATGTCACTTTGAAGGTGATCTCCTCTTCAACATCACACCCAGTATTATTCATACTCTCTTATTGAACTGGTCTGTCTCATCATAATAAACTAGGGCTGTGGTACTTAAGAGCCAGACCAGTCCCTCGGTTTACCTAGTGCTCAAATAGACAGCATGCACTTCTCCTTATGCAGATCTATCTAGTCATGTTTTCCTTTTAACCATATCCTTTCAATGTTGTGTTTTGTTGCTAGGGAAAACCCCAGAGGATGTGGTGCGGAGATACACGGAGAAAGTGAAGGTTGCCCCTGATGAGGTAAGGAGAGTCCTGGGTGACACACACTTTAATACGGTTTGAAATCAATATACTGTACAGTGTATCATTGCTATGCATCCCAACCCTGCAGTCAGATACAGTAACTGGTGCCCACTCACTTTCCCTTCCCAGGACTGCACCATCTGCATGGAGAGGCTGGTGACGTCATCGGGCTACGAGGGTGTCCTGCAGCACAAGGGCATAAAGCCAGAAATGGTGGGCAAGCTTGGCAAGTGTGGGCACATTTACCATCTGCTGTGCCTGGTGGCCATGTACAACAATGGCAACAAGGTGAGAAAGGGCATTCGCGCCAGCGCTTGTTATGGTATCAATATGATATTGATATGGTATCAACCATATCGTAATATGATATTGTATAATAGTGGGTGAAATTACACACCCCATTTGATGTGGTGTTATTCTTTGATATCATTCGATTAGATGAGATTAAATTGAGATCAAACTAATTCAGAACAGGCCTTAGTCTGCCAAACACAGTTCATGCTCATTTTAATGCATAACCATGAAACAAAATTAAAATTACTTGTTTTATTAAAAGTCAATTTAGTACAGAAGGTGGCTCGATGTTCATGAAGTCACTGTAGATTAGATTCCATTTGTGTGATTAGATTAGTTATGAATATTGAACATTTAATGTGTCCCTGTCCAGGATGGCAGTCTGCAGTGCCCCACCTGTAAGGCTATCTATGGGGAGAAGACAGGCACACAGCCCCCTGGGAAGATGGACTACCATGTCATCCCCCACTGCCTGCCCGGCTACCTGGAGGCCAAGACCATCCGCATCGTCTATGACATTCCTGCTGGCATACAGGTAAGCACGACTCACGACGTGCCACCCTTATATCCGCCACACTCCCACGTCCACTCATCCACTGGCTCTCCTTCCTAGGTCTATTTTCTTCCATCTACGTTGGTATAAGACTGCTGTGTCTGACATGAGGATGCTTCAGAGGGTATTTGACTACGTGCTTAGTGTTGCTGAGGGGGTTGAAGTGTCCCAAAGCCGCGTGACTGCATCTTTGTAAAGAGAGAGAGAACGATTCACCTCCTCTCTTTGCAGTGGGCGGGGGCGGTCGAGAGGAGGGAAGATGGCTGCATATTTCATCCTGACTGCAGAGTGGAGCTTTAGTAGAGTCAATGACCTTTATTTTCAGAAGAGCAGACTTAGCCTCAGTCTGTCCTCTGCCCTCCACACTGCAGCAGCACATCACACCACAGCCCACTCACAGTGCCCCATCACACCACAGCCCACTCACAGTGCCCCATCACACCACAGCCCACTCACAGTGCCCCATCACACCACAGCCCACTCACAGTGCCCCATCACACCACAGCCCACTCACAGTGCCCCATCACACCACAGCCCACTCACAGTGCCCCATCACACCACAGCCCACTCACAGTGCCCCATCACACCACAGTCCACTCACAGTGCCCCATCACACCACAGCCCACTCACAGTGCCCCAAACACACCACAGCCCACTCACAGTGCCCCATCACACCACAGCCCACTCACAGTGCCCCATCACACCACAGCCCACTCACAGTGCCCCATCACACCACAGCCCACTCACAGTGCCTCATCACACCACAGCCCACTCACAGTGCCCCATCACACCACAGCCCACTCACAGTGCCCCATCACACCACAGCCCACTCACAGTGCCCCAAACACACCACAGCCCACTCACAGTGCCCCATCACACCACAGCCCACTCACAGTGCCCCATCACACCACAGCCCACTCACAGTGCCCCATCACACCACAGCCCAGTCACAGTGCCCCATCACGCCACAGCCCACTCACAGTGCCCCATCACGCCACAGCCCACTCACAGTGCCCCAACACACCACAGCCCACTCCCAGTGCCCCAAACACACCACAGCCCACTCACAGTGCCCCAAACACACCACAGCCCACTCACAGTGCCTCATCACACCACAGCCCACTCACAGTGCCCCATCACACCACAGCCCACTCACAGTGCCCCATCACACCACAGCCCACTCACAGTGCCCCATGTCATGGAAATTTCCTGTATTTACCAAATCATGAGAGCAAACCACACACAAGTCAGAGTTAGTTATCACAAAGTCCATCTTTAATTATATGAGCTCCGTCACAACCCTGTGACTCTCAGATGAATTCAGTGTCTATCAATGAATTCTCCGAGAGTCCCTTACACATTGCAACTGAGATCCTTTATAGCAAAGACACACATAGCCAGACAGCATAGGCATAATTTATCGTTCAGCTTTGTCTCCTAAACTATGTTATTTTCTCAAACTCAGAACCATAAACCAATCCTCCATATCAACAGGCATATATCAAATCCATCCTATCTTGACAAGATCACAGAGACACATTTACTGGCACACAGACATTGTGGAGCCAAGAGATACACGCTTGACCTCTCCCCTCTCTCCGGCCCACGTAACTTAGTCTTGACAGAGACCAGATGACTGCAAACCTCGCCACAGTATTATACAAAAACATTCTGATGAGAAGTAACTTACAAACATATGATGAATATAAAACATCTTAACTATGTTACCAACTAATTCTGATTATTCCCCAACACCCATCACACCACAGCCCACTCACAGTGCCCCATCACACCACTGACCCTCCTCCCTTCCCCCTTGAAACACATCTTCACTGACAGCTGTACTCTGTGGAAGAAAGTCATGAAATAGTAATGATACAGTGCATTATGATGTAGAGTGGAGTACAATGACTATGGTGTGTCATGTCAACACATATCACCTGCATCACAGAGCATGGCAGTTACTTGTTTGCTATACAACTGGTATAAAGAATATGTTTCTTAATGATAAGTAAAAAAGCTTTTGGCAGTGCCCCCCAAAATGAATGATTTGATAGAGTCAAATAAACTAGTATGACCATTAGTATAAAAGTTCATCCCAGGGGCACATTTGACATTTCCCTCTGACTGAATGTTAAGAGAAAGAGAGGGGTTGTTTTTGTTTTTGTCCTTTTCACCAGGCCACAGAGCATCCCAACCCAGGGAAGAAGTTCAGCGCTAGAGGCTTCCCACGGCACTGCTACCTCCCAGACAATGACAAGGGCAGGAAGGTAAGACTTACATGACTGTCTGTGTGTATATGGGAAGGACATGTTTTCCAAAATACATTATGCAGAGATGGTGACTGCACTGTAAGCTGCTGCTGTACCTACAAGGCTCTCATCCTCTGTCTGTCTCTGTCTGTCTGTCTGTCTGTCTGTCCGTCCGTCCGTCCCCAGGTCCTGAAGCTTCTGATCATGGCGTGGGACCGCCGCCTCATCTTCACCATCGACACGTCCAGCACCACCGGCGAGTCAGACACGGTGGTGTGGAACGAGATCCACCACAAGACAGAGTTTGGCTCCAACCTGACAGGGCACGGCTACCCAGACCCCAACTACCTGGACAACGTCCTGACAGAGCTGTCAGCCCAGGGGGTCGTAGAAGACAACCTGAAGGACTGAGGGGGGAAGAGAGGCCACTGAGGACCACCACCCATCTCTGACATAGAGTGGGCCTCTGCATGAAGAGGCAACATGCAGCCAAGATAACTATATTTTACTCCCACACCCAAAACAGACCTAAAGACCCTCAGATTCTGTATGTGGCCATGAGAGCGGAGGAAATATAGCAAATGACATGATAACATCACGATTGTGTTATACTGTTATTTGCATTTACCTAAACATAACTGTAATACTTTTCTGACTACTGTCTCTTTGTCAATGCCTTGAGCAGGTGTATGTTTGGCAAAATTTCAACCTGATAGGGTAAAGGAACGTGAAGACAGGATTTGAATGAAAACTGATCTCAATGTGTATTGGTGGTTGTGGGGTTTAGACATTGATGCACATCAACTGTTCATTGATTCCTCTGAGACTGGATTTTGAACTTCCTCTTTTGTACTGAAGAAGATTTAAGACTGTGACATCGTAGCATTGAAAGAGATGTCTGTTTATACTCACCACCAAACCATGTGGCCCAGAATTTGATATTGCATTTTAATGTTGACTGCACACCTGGAATTTTTGCAGAGACAGTTGGCTCGGGCTCTGAAGGCTTCAGATGTCTGTCCCGGTTTGTTCTAGTTTTATCAGATGTGTATTTTTTAATGAGTAGGGAAGTGATTTCTCAAGTTGTAGTTGGTATTTGTGTGGAAATCTTCAGGATAATTTTTATATGCTGAATTGTAAAAGCGTGATTGCTTTCCCAGTCCAATTCACACCAAATCTACACAGTTCAGCTTGTTGTGATATGCTGATGAGGTTGATAGTGAGAGTCTTTTGAAAGTGAGGCCTTTTGTGATTTTCTGCAACAAAACTGTCTGTAGATCTGAGTGGACAGTCACGGTGATGCGATTCTCAGGAAGGAGAGAGGGCATCTCTGATTGGCTACACGGGGCCGTTTCACAAAGGCTTGGCTCCACTGGCCTTTGAGCCTGTTGAAGGTTCACATGCACCTTCTGACAGAGAGACAGTCAGTTGATCTGAAGATTCAGCTGTCTCACAGTAGATGTATATTCTAACAGGGGTGCCAACCTGGGGAGGCCTTTGGAAGTTAACCTGATGTAGATCCATACACAAGCATCTTACCGATCAGTTAGATGATTGTTCAAAAAATGTATGCTTCTGTAAGTTAAGATCTGAGGCAGTCGAGCAAGTCTCGCTCCACTCCAAGGTTAACATCATTAGTTTTGTTGAAACACTGGTGACGTTGACCTCTGTGAATAAGCCTGTTTTAGAGGAGGCGTTGGAATGATCTATCACGCTCGCAACACATGTGCTTGCCTACTTGCGTGTGTTTGAATGTGTGTTAGTGTGTGTGTGTGTGCTGTGGTGTTAATACACTCTCTGGCTTTCTAAGGGCTTTATTTAATCCGTATTGCGGTAGTTCAGCATTACAGCGTGATTGAAATTTAAAGACAATGTTCCCGCTTCAGCAGAGACTGCATTCATGGTAAACTAAATCGGAAATGACTTATACATTTCCATGGCGCAATCTGGAACGCCTCAGTCCTTGAACAGAGGAGCAGAACATGCTTCGCAGAGAGCGATGTACTCTTCAAAGAATGACTCTCTCCTCTGATCCATCATAGAGTAGAGTAGGCAGAGCGCCCCCCCCCCTCCCACACACACACACACACACACACACACACACACACACACACACACACACACACACACACACACACACACACACACACACACACACACACACACACACACACACACACACACACTGTGATGTACGAGCCTCTGGTGTTCCTCCTGTTGGGCTGGTTGCATGATAAGCCTCTGCTGCAGACAACACCTACCCCATACTGTCTGATTCCTCTGAAGGCTCTTAGGTCTGATACTGATGTACGGGCAGCAGCTGCGTTTCCCCTTCCCTCAGCAGCTAGAGGAGCCCATTTTACAGTAGGATCACTCAGAATGTTGTTCTATAAAGTACAGTATGTGAAGCTGATGTTGCATTGGGAATTTCCACTCCCTTTGCTCCCTCCTCTCTCCCTTCCCACAGATTATTTGCTCATAAGCTAAAGAGTTCTTGAAGATTTGAGTTTATTTTCCAAAAAGAAAAGTGAACTTTTAAGCTGAATAATTCTCTCCTCCAGTTGGATCTGACCAATTTGAATGAGTGGGGATGTTGGTATAATCTAGAAGAGATTCATGTTGAGGGTTTTATGGTGTCCCACCCACGTCACGGGTTTTGATCCTTGAAATGCTTTTGAATATCTTGGACTGAATCATAGTCTTCCGTAGCACTTTGAGGCAGCACTTTTCTTTCATTGATCCTTTCATTTTAGGAAGATGTCTTGAAATGTATTCAAATTCAGCTGTTTTTTATGTTTATGTTTATAAACTTGTCTTGTATTGCTTCAAAAATATACGTATATATATATATATATATCTATACATTTGCAGATGTGATCTACCTTTAAATGTACATGTATGCTCAATTTGAGTCATATGGTGTAAGTTTAATTTATTTTTATACTCTTCTATTTATGAAAATATACACTCACATTTACCCGTCCACATCACTATACACACAGGCACATATTAAAATGAATACACTGCCTTCAGGAAGTATTCGGACCCCTTGACTTTTTCCACTTTGTTACGTTACAGCCTTTTTCCAAAATTGATGAAAACAAACATTTCCTTCCTTTCTCTTAACACAATACCCCATAATGACAAAGCAAAAACAGTTTTTGCTAAGTCATTAAAAATAAAGAAAAAGGAAATATTACATTTACATAAGTATTCAGACCCTTTACTCAGTACTTTGTTGAACCACCTTTGGCAGCGATTACAGCATCAAGTCTTCTTGGGTATGACGCTACAAGCTTGAGACAACTGTATTTGGGGGGGTGGGGGGGGGGGTTGCTGCTATTTTCAGGTCCCTCCAGAGATGTTTGATCAGGTTCAAGTCCGGGCGTTGGCTGGGCCACTCAAGGACATTCAGAGATTTGTCCCGAAGCCACTCCTGTGTTGTCTTGGCTGTGTGCTTATGGTTGTTGTCCTGTTGGAAGGTGGCCACTGTGTTCTTGGGGACCTTCAATGCTGCAGAAATGTTTTGGTACCCTTCCCCAGATCTGTGCCTCGACACAATCCTGTCTTGGAGCTCTACGGACAATTACTTCGACCTCATGGCTTGGTTTTTGCTCTGACATGCACTAACAACTGTGGGACCTTATATAGACGGGTGTGTGCCTTTCTAAATCATGTCCAATCAATTTAATTTACCACAGGTGGACTCCAATCAAGTTGTAGAAACATCTCAAGGATGATCAATGGAAACAGGATGCACCAGATCTCAATTTCAAGTCTCATAGCAAAGGTTCTGAATACTTATGTAAATAAGGTATTTAAAAATATATATATATTTTCAGAAATGTCTAAAAACCTGTTTTCACTTTGTCATTATGTGGTGCTGAGGATTTTTCTTTCTTTGATCCAATTTAGAATAAGGCTGTAACGTAACAGAATGTGAGAAAAGTCAAGGGGTCTGAATACTTTCCCAAAGCCCTGTATGTCAAATCTGGCATATGTGATCTGCCAGTATGTCAGGGACTGTTGAAATATGTCTGCCATGTTATGAGCATCTTATATTAGCAGTAGTCTTAGAATTCGCTGCTGTCGTCAATGTAGATTCTGTATTGGAATCGCTGAGGGATTCAGTAAGTACAGCAGTTCCTCTTTATTATTGGTCGGGGGGAGTTTAGCAGCATGTAGTCGACCCTATCCCCCAGATGGGTCATTGACCATAGAATGAGAATTCTAATTGTGTCATTTACCATGTATATAACCTAATAGAACCAAGAGGACGATACTGTCAGTACCCCAAACTGGTGAGTGAAAAACAAGTCATTTTGCCTGTTCATTTCTTCTTTATCCTCGTGCAAGTTTTGATGTCTTTTTGTCGCTCTCTTAAATAGGGAAAAACAGGAAAGAAATGCTTCCAGTCTTATCAGGGAATTTCCCATTTAAAGTGAGACTCATTAAGTTGCACAGATGAAATGTTTTTGCTTGGCCAACCCTATTTTCCATGTCATTGTACTTTAACTGATGTACTGTATCAGTTCATATTTCTAGACTTACATTTCCAGTCTCCAAATGCTTAAGTATGTAACTGTAATTTCATGGTCTAGGCCTCCTCCGCTTTTCAGGTGTTGTACATAAGGTCAGTATGCTTTCAGTGGAGTCTGTACACTGGGGTATTTTAATGTGAGCAGACATTTTATTGTCTGGTTTTGGACAGAGGAATAGAGTTTATGCAATTATATATGCGAGCAATTTGTACCTCATGTCATGTGTAGCAGAAGGTATCAGGAGGTTTTGGGTACAGGAGAATGGATGTTCAACATTTTGTACGGTGTGTCCATTTGCTATCCAAGGTTATTGCTCAAATGCTCCAGATAGGAGAACACATATTTTTGATGTATTTTTTAAAAGATTGAATATCTTCAATTGAGCATTCATACTGTGTAACGTTGTTATATTACTATTAGTAATTCATATACATTCCATACGATTTTCCATAGCATATATTGATTAGGTGTGGGAAATGGAGTGAAGCTGACTTTAAGGACACATTAACAGGGATACTTTCTCATTGGGAGTTTATCTCACAATCATATTGATAACCTCCACAGCATACTGTGCTTATGTCTACACAGATTGGCCTGCAATAATTTGGTGGGAATCTGTGTAGGTGTGAGATAGAGGGTCTGCGTGTGTGAGCGTATTGCATGTGTGTGTGAAAATGTTTGGTTTAAGTTCCAAAAAGATTGAAACGGTAGACGTTTGGGGGTTGAGACAAAAAAAAAAATAGACCATAGAAGTGCATGTTACTCAAGACCTAAGCAAGTCTGCTGACAAAGAAAATATTTTGTGACAGTTGAGTCATTAGAGATGTCATCCAGCTGTGTCCTGTGGAGTGGCACGGTGGACCGCTCCGTACTCCACTGCTTGTCTGTTTTTACCTCTAAAGAGGCTTTGATGGAGAGAGATGAGAATGAGCGAGCGCTTTGCTGCTCTGCTCTCTCTTCAGGTTGCACAGAAAAGGTAACCATATGTATGAGGTAATCGTCTGCATTTTAAGTGCCCATTTTTTACTGACAAAATGTCAGAGAGCCATGTGGCTATGGTTCAACATTCAAATTTCATTTCTCATCAGAAGCAACATACTACATATTGCGATTTAAAAAAGAAAACACAACACACAAAGAGAAATTGAGATTTGAAATGTATAATAAAATGAAATAGAAATAAAGGCAAGATTAGAGACAAAACATTAAAGGGCTTCTTAATCTATCCGTCTTTATTGGATTGTGATGATTTTGTTGCATGTTTGTGTGTTTCATGTGAAAAATAAATGTGCCCTCAACAGGGTAGTTTGTTTGACCTTCTCTCGTTCTTTACTGTCTTTCGTTGCCACCACGTCCTCCTCTTCCTCTGGCTTTTTCGTTCCCCTCTCCTCCTGGCTGCCCTGCGCCTCGTTATGCAGATATAAACGAGCTTCGCTCGAGCTGTGGAGTGTGGGGGTAACAGTTTTTACCGGCAGTAAATGTTGCATTATGGCCATTTTCTGTCACTGGCTGCTGAATGTTGGTGCTGTGTGAAAGAAATGGAGGCTGGGTCTGCAGGCACTGTGGCGCATACTAAAGCAAATACCCCAATCCTCCCCCCTCCCTTCCAGGTCTGGAGGAACAGCTTGTGGGGTTGTCATGGGAGGTCTCCCTGCTGGTCCTGCGGACAGCCTGTGGTGTCTGTCATGGGGCTCATCGCCCCTCTCACAAGCATAGCCGTGACACCGCAGCTTAGAGCGTCTGTCGTGGCCCGGGGCTGACATCCCAGACTCGCCTGTCCCAGCCGAGCTCCCCTCATCTCATCACTCACCTCCGTCACTAATGTAATGAGGGTGTTAACGAGGGAGCCTCTGCTGCCCCATAGCAGGTGCCTCTCATTAGCATTTTAATAAGGTTAGGAAGGGGATGTGCTGCGAACACATTTTACTCATATTCTTAAATATTAATCTAATATGAAGGGAAACTGACTTTGTACTTCTCGGGCCACTTTCAATGACTCATATTTCGCATGATTTACCTGGTCTAAATCCTGGGAGATTTGATGTCTGTGTTCACAGAGCTTAGAGTAAGAATCAGCTGGGAAAAGTATCACTGTGGTGGGTTTTGTGATATGACCTGAATTGGGATTCAGTAAATACACTGAAGTAACCCTCCCTTATCTTGATAAGTAACACAAGACGGATCCTTTGTGACCACACAATCAGGGGCTGCAGTTAACCCTAGTGGGAATTGGGACCTACTGAAAGAGCTGGAGGTGTCCCCCAGACCCTCCAACACCTGTTACAAAAAACACTTGACTGATAAGTTGAAAAGGTTGTCCATTGTGTGCATAAAACACAGATTCAAACTAAACAGTAGAAGTGGTAACATTCCATTTTACTGAATATTTCCAATACAGTTCACAGTAATATAGCTGATGTTACCACTCATCTGTAACCACCCACTTTGTACATGCAGTAACTTTGTGTAAGCACTCAAATTGAAGCTCATTTTCAAAATTGCAGCTCTCTTTCAGCAAATACCAAGTCAATGAGCAACATTCAATATTTGTCCAGATTTGAAATTGAGGGCATGCTTGGTGAATTTCTGTAAAATACAACAGTGGTCTAAAATAAGCCATAGTAGATACAATTTGGAATGTAGAGAATACAATTTACAAAACAGATTACTATAACAGGTCAAACATCTATCTGGATAACAGTTCAAGATCATTTGTATAAGTGAAATTGTACAATTCTAATAAGTTTGGCTTTTTCTCTCTTGATCGACAAGTCTGATCGAAATAAAATATTATTCCTTGTGACTAATTAAGACAACACACAGTTTGACATCTGAAACATCTCCCACATCTCCACAGAAAAGCATTTCAAATGGCACACACCATTCCACGCAACTCAACTCACACACTTGGAGTCTGACTCCTCATCTCTCTGAGCTTAGCTCGAAACAAGCAACCTGAATTTGGTCAAAACTGTGGAGGAAAAACATAAATGTATACAAAATATAAGGTACAGCAACTGAAATGTCTTGTAGTGTACATCAATGCTGAAATGGCTAAGACAGGATATGGTCATACTGTTAAGAGTCAACATCATAAGCTCTCCACAGAGAGCCCAACTGAAGTAGAACAGAAATGATCTACATAATATGTCCAATTTTCATTAAACGCATGACAGCTACTCAGTGGTGGAAAAAGTACCCAACTGTCATACTTGACAAAAGGTAAAGACACCTTAATAGAAAATGACTCAAGTAAAAGTCACCCAGTAAAATTCTACTTGAGTAAAAGTCAAAAAGTATTTGGTTTAAAATATACTTAAGTATCAAAAGTAAATGTATAAATAATTTCTAATTCCTTATATTAAGCAAACCAGATGGCTCCATTTGATTGTTTTTTAAAAATTGTTCAGAAAGCCAGGGGCACACTCCCAACACTCAGACATCATTTACAAACCAAGCATGTGAGTTTAGTGAGTCCGCCAGATCAGAGGCACTAGGGATGACCAGGGATGTTCGGCTGATAAGTGTGTGAATTTGACTATTTTCCTGTCCTGCTAAGCATTCAAAATGTAACGAGTACTTTTGGGTGTCAAAGAAAATGTATGGAGTAAAAAGTACATAATTTTCTTAAGAAATGTAGTGAAGTGAAACTAAAAGTAGACAAAAATATAAATTGTAAAGTAAAGTACAGATACCTCAAAAAAACAAATTAAGTAGTACTTTAAAGTGTTGTTACTTAAGTACTTTCCACCACTGCAGTTACTGTATGACACTTCACTCAAAATCAGCTGTCTTAAAATACAACACCTGAGAAGAAGTGGAAACACATCACTGGATTGACTGGATAAGATTGTCAGTAGTACTGCTACAAAGACACGTTAACCAATTAACTAATCAACTGTGAACCCTATACTGTACATGTCAAATATGTATTATATCAAAGGCACAGCTTTGTGTTTGAGTTACTCCACATACATGCACAGAGCAACAGTACCAAACACAAGCTTCACTAAATATTCATCTCAGGTGTCCATGGCAACAGTGAAAACAATATCCTAATAGCAAACACGTGACTGTTCAGTTCAGGCAATTATGGCGCGTGTGCCGTTGTATTAATAACATTTACTTAGGCATCTCACAGCGCCATGTCCTCAGTGAAATGAACACCACATCTCACTGCTACATTGTGGCGGTTCTCAATTGAAATATATACAATTAGAGAGTAAAAAACATCCATAAAAGCAATATCAAAATAGCATACATTCAGGTAAATTCAGCTAAAACTAGAGTAGATTGCATAATCGTCCTCCTTCAAGGTATGACAATATTGAATATAAAAGCATTTTCTTCACATTTCACAAACGCTGGATGCAGGGCATGCATTACATTATAGCCATGCAATAACGCAGTACCACCGAATGACACACTATGTCCAACCCCTCCTTCAGCTCTGATCCACATAACAGTTTGTGTCCTGCTCAATCGACAAGAGCCCAAGCTTTGTGAGAGTAGCAGAAGTTAATATGTGGCAGTCAATCTGCATGCAAGGCCTGTAGCAATCAGTTATGTCACTAGATTGCCCCTCTGCCACAGCTGAAAACCTGTGTATGATGTCAAACGTCCATTGAAAAGAACGTAGCAGAGTGGGCTTGGCATCCTCTACATTCTGTCTTTTGAAGAAGTAATCTGGATGAGAAGAAAGTTCCTCTTGATATCACATGTAACAGACAATATGACAGGGAGAAGGGAGACACTGCCTTCCTTCTGCGATCACTTAGCTTTCCTACACAGTTGTGACTGATGCAGGAAGCTGCTCTCCCCCTCAGGCCCGGGCTCATGCTGCTGGGAAGGCCACATCTAGGGGGTCAGGATGAGGCTGCCTCCCTCCTCTCTTTCCCTCTGCTGGAAGGTGGCATGGGCCTGCTCCAGATCCAGAACCACCCCCAGCAGCCGAGCCGCTGCAGCCTGCTTGTGCTTCAGGAGCTGTCCACTACTGTCTGCTCCATCTGGGGGAGAGTTAGATTTAAAGCAGGAGAATGCTTTAAATTATAGTATTAAATTATAGTACAAGGGTCTAGTGAACCAACCTCTGAGGGCTAAGGTGTTACAACTACTTCAACTGCATATTAAAAAGGCACTGTTTTGACAGAGTCTCACCAGTCAGCAGCCCAGAGTTCAGTCTCTTCTCTTCCTCTGGGGTCGTCTCAGCCTCCAAATACTGCTTCCTGTAACCACACAGCACAGGGCACAGCACAGCACAGTGCACAGCATGGCACACTCGCATTAACGCACTGATCAACATGTTTATCAATGTTTAGATAGTGTGTAACAGAGTTTGTGAGAGAGGCTGAGAGTTGTGAGAGAGGCTGGCCTTACTTTCATTGATACCATGGTACTACTATGGTACTTTCCCTTATACCATGGTATAGACGTGGATCATAGAAAAACCATGGTTTTAACCTGTATTATACATTAACCATGGTAATGCACAATTATGATAAATGGTTCCAAAAATCCTATGGCACCATCTTTATTAATTGTGAGTTACCATGGCACAATGCATTAATTAATAAACGCGCTCTCACTCTACATTGGCTCTAGCCTGCTTACATTTGACATTTTTGCAGACGCTCTTATCCAGAGCGACTTACAGGAGCAATACCTTGCTCAAGGGCACATCGACCAATTTTTCACCTAGTCTGCTTTGAGATTCAAACCAGCAACCTTTCGGTTACTGGCCCAACGCTCTTAACCGCTACACTATCTGCTGTCCCATAGTCAGCGAGTCAGTTTCATGAGAGAGACAATTGAACACTAAAGAGAGAAGCACCAGATAAATGATTTATCTTCACGGTGAGCGAGTCATAAAGCACAGGATATGAAAGACCAAGTTAACTGGAGTTTAATTAATCTATAAAAGTCCTTTAGCATAGAAGCTGACATCGGCTAACATTAGCGCCAGTCAAGCTAGCCTGTCGTGGTCAGGGCGACAGAGGACTCTAACGAACAGTAACTTGCTGTTGTTAGTGGTATGTTGAGAATGACATGATGCAAATGTATTTATGAAGTAAGATGATAATCTATACCTTTTGTAGTTTTTTAGTATGTTTTTTATATAGTTTTTTAGTATGTTGGCTATTTACAATTGTATTTAGAGTAGTTGAAGGAGTCAGTTGAATGAGAGAGAGACAACTGAAAACTGTATTGAAGAGCGCCAGATAAACTAGCTAATTATTTTAAACCTTATCTTCAAGGTGTCAGACTCTATTCTCCTCACGATACCCTATCCAGGTCCCAAGTTTTAAGAGGGTACACTACTCTACTAGACCATGTGTCTGTATCATCCAGGCTGTATCACATCCGGCCGCGATTGGGAGTCCCATAGGGCGGCGCACATTTGGCCCAGCGTTGTCTGGGTTCGGCCAGAGTAGGCCGTCATTGTAAATAAGAATTTGTTCTTAACTAACTTGCCTAGTTAAATAAAGGTTAAATAAAATTTTTAAAAATGTGTGTTGTGGTTTTTCACTATGAGCTAAAGGGATTTAAGAGGGTACACTTTGCCATTGCAGAGCAAGAAGTCAATGTCACTTTCCTCGAAAAATGGTGGGACACAGACGATCATGATAATACATTGTAAACAACTACCATGATTTCATGTTTCACTACATGCTGCTAGTACAAAACCATGTTATTTTTGTCATTGTACTACCATGCTTTCATGTTTCACTACATGCTGCTAGTACAAAACCATGGTATTTTTGTCATTGTACTACCATGCTTTCATGTTTCACTACATGCTGCTAGTACAAAACCATGGTATTTTTGTCATTGTACTACCATGCTTTCATGTTTCACTACATGCTGCTAGTAAAAAAACATGTTATTTTTGTCATTGTACTACCATGCTTTCATGTTTCACTACATGCTGCTAGTACAAAACCATGTTATTTTTGTCATTGTACTACCATGCTTTCATGTTTCACTACATGCTGCTAGTACAAAACCATGTTATTTTTGTCATTGTACTACCACGGTACTTTACATTTCAATACCATGG
The DNA here is from genome assembly GCF_057628025.1 of Oncorhynchus mykiss. Lineage (NCBI taxonomy): Eukaryota > Metazoa > Chordata > Actinopteri > Salmoniformes > Salmonidae > Oncorhynchus > Oncorhynchus mykiss. The sequence continues at coordinate 54,684,388 of NC_143032.1, read as the reverse complement.
TACTATCATGTTTTTTTGGAAACAACTTTGGCAGGAAAATACCACGGTACTGATGCAAATACCATGGTATTTTCCTGCAAGGGTAGTACAATGAAAAAAATACCATGGTACTATTATGTTATTTGGTCACTAGCGTGGCAGGAAAATACCATAGTATTTGCACCAGTACCATGGTTTTTCCCTGCCATGGTAGTGACCAAGTGTGAGAGAGGCTGAGCATATCAATCCACATTTATGTATTCCTGGGTTACAGGCTATTTCTAATGAATATGAGTAGAGAGTAGTCCTAGTGTTGCAATGTAGACCCCTTGTGACAAGGAAATTATCCTGCACACTGTCTGTTGGAGGAGGTTTATCAAAGCCTCTAAATGTCATAATATCAAAGTGTATGCCACTGACCTGAGTTTGTCTCTTCCCTGAAGAAGCTGTTTGTAGATGGTCTGAGTCTCTGCGTCTGGATCCAGTGGGTCACTCCAGTCACCCAGAGTCACTGCAGAGTGAGTGCGACTGCAACCTAAAGCTGAACAAGAGAGAGGGGCCATACAGTGTATTCACATTCCTTTTTGTCTGTGAGTTACTTAATCTGAGGGAGCAAACAGCTATGGGCTGGTGTAAGAGCAGTGCACATAAACGGCAGGTAAAAAGATCATTATGAAGAGTTAAAAAAAGCACTAACATGTTAAGTGTGTGGCACTTGAACAAAGCTTCCATTATGGTCAATGTTATAATTACTAGCGCGGTTGGCCTGTAGGCAGCATGTCCACTTCCCACTGCGGTACGCCCCCGGGTGGAAGGAGGGCAGCATGCGCTCGTTGTAGATACTGGCCTTCCTGATGGCTGACAGCCACTGGTTCAACTCATTCACATTCTGCAGACAGACAGACTCTACCTTTTATACTGTCTCTGATAACGCCCACCATTTTGTAGTGGGGAGGCTGCACTCAAACATCACAGTGATGCAAAGAAAGTACCACATAGTCAACCCAGTCCAGGGTCAATTGCAATAGTGTGGTCAGTGACTGGGGGTCTGTCAGTACCTTGCACTGGATATAGATGGTGTGGATCTGTCCATCGTTGTCCTGGGCGACGACCTGCATCACATGCTGCTGTTGGAAGGCATTCTCATCCACTCTCTCCACGACACACACACACTGGATGGGGATGGAGGAACGCACCTGCAGGATACGCACATAACACAGTATGAGCAACCAAACACAGGTCCATGTGGCACTCCTGTATTACTCTGTAGGTAATCTTATGAATACAGGCAAATAGCTAAATGATTCATTTGATGTGTATCAGCTTCTCCTCGGGAGAGTAAAGGCCCGGCTTCAAGTGTCTGTACAGTATGTATCCGCTTTTATCCTTCCCCTACATTTTATTATTATGCAATTCAAGATGTGCAAAGAAAGAGGACTGAGAAGAGAAAAGAGTGGTGGAGAGGAGGAAAAAGGGGGAGAAAGTGAGAGAGAGCAGGAAGGAAGAAACCCGGCAGAATGGCTGCTTTAATGTGTAAATCAGTTGCTTCCATGGGGAGCCTGCCTCACTCAGGCTAGAGCACGGTGGGAGGGGCGAGGCGGAGAGGGGGTATTGTCCACAGTCTGATTTGCAATGTTGTTATGAATATCTACAGCCTTCAATTAACCTAGCCTTTATTCGAGCCACACAAAGGAAGGAGCCCGCTCAAAGAGAACAGCCTTTTACTGGCCTGACTCTCTTCCCCACATCTCTCTCTCTCTCTATCGATCTCTGTTTCTCCCCGCCCCCCCCCCCCCCCCCCCTCTCTCTCTTTTTGTCCCTCTTCTTCCTCCTACCCCCTCCTCTCTCTCTTTTTCTCTCTCTCTCTCATCCCCACTCTTGTCCTGTGCTGGCTAAGCAAATGAGAGAAGTTCATTATCAAAAGGCTGGGCATCACATGACAATGGCCTCCACACTAACGATGTTCCCATACAGAGCCAAACACAAATAAATAAGGCAGAGGGATGATTAAAATGTTTTTTTTTATGAGGCAGAATGACGATCAAACACCCTTTGAAGGGTGCAGGAGCCAATTCATCACCAGAGGAAACATTGTTACCTTGTTATAATGAATGAGTCACTTTCAGAGGACTTTGATCCTTAAAGTTTTCTTGTCCGGCTTTCTCTGACGTAACAGAGTGGAGGAATTACCATCAGAGCTGTTATCAAAGCTGGTCATGGATAGGTTTCTGTACAGTGTATGTTGGGATCAGACCTGCCAGAGGTCCAGAGTCTTGGCGTACGACAGGGTCTCACTGCTCAGCCAGAAGTATCGCTTCTTGAAGGCAAAGCGGGACAGGAGCTGGGGGCCCTCGGCCTTGTGCTTCTGGAGATAGCCCTCCTTCACTGTCACTGAGGGCAGGAACACAGCCCTCTGGGGCACCTCAGACACTGCAGAGAGATAGAGGATGGTGGGGTAGAGAGAGGGAGTAGGAAAAACAGTGACAATAAGTGGAAGGACGTAGGATGAGGTAGGATGGGAGAAAGGAAGAGAGTGAAATAAGACAGCTGATACGGGAGAGCACGCAAACAAAAATGATACTGTTATCAATGTGGACACAAGGTGGAGCTGCAGCAGTATTGTTATACATATTGTTGAAATACAGTACAGCACCACAGGAGGTTGGTGGCACCTTAATTGGGGAGAACAGGCTCGTGGTAATGACTGGAGCGGAATGGTATCAATTACATCAAACACATGGTTTCCAGGTATTTGATGCCATTCCATTTGCTCCGTTCTGGCCATTATTATGAGCCGTTGTCCAGTGTGTGCATTAAATGTCAAAGTGGCCTTTGAGGGAGAGCCCAGTGGCTGAGATGACATGGAGATTGGAACGTGATATTTCAGAGGGACAAGACGGATCACAACAACAGAGTCGCTGACACGTAACCACGAAATAAAAGGGGCATGCTATCTAATCTGTGTGGTGTGTAGGGGTGGCGAGGGCTGCACAGTCCAACGCCCAGCACACCCGCTCCCTTGTTACCCCAGTATCAGCTCCCAGCTGCCCATTAATATTTCACCAGTGGGTCTATTCTTACGATTGATATCAGTAATAAACGGCCTTGCCACACCGGCACCTGGTGGGTTAGCCTGCCAGGACAGGAGCCCAGCCAAGTTCTGATGTTCCCCTCCAGTGGCTCTACCTTATCTCTACGGTAACCTGCTTGCTCTTCATCAGGCTACTGATGCATTACTACTAGAGTCCAGAGTTCCACTAGTCAGGTGACGTAGTGACAAAAAACTCCTGACCCTATGCATTACTGAATAAACAGTGTCTTGCTGGTGCTTCTTACCACTATCTTGGTCTATGTCGATGAGCTTGTCCAGGAAGTCTTTAACAGAGGCCACGCTGCAAAGGATTATGGGATGCAGGGGCTCCATCCACAGCTCCTTGCCGTGGCCCAGCTGCAAACCCAGATTCCCCACACTCTGCACTGCCTGGAGCACACAGAGAAACAGCCATGTTCACCCATCACTATCTCATGTAACTAAAACCATCAATCAAATGGACAAGGAGTGTCATTATCAAACCTGGCATTAAATGAAAAGCACAGTATGATCCGGTGCTGCTTGTGCTTTAAGTAACAGAGTATCTCTCTCACACACACACACACACACACACACACACACACACACACACACACACACACACACACACACACACACACACACACACACACACACACACACACACACACACACACACACACACACACACACACACACACACACACACACACACACACACACACACACACCTGACTAAGGGAGCAGAGAAAGCCCCTCTCCACCCCTCTCAGAAGCTCTGCTTTGAACCACAGCCTGGCCGCACACAGAGGTAAAAATAGAAAATGTTCTGTAGAGGACGCATAGCAACAGGACTTCAGCACCACGGACAGCAACTCTATCCTCTACAACTGTTTTACCAACACGGTCTCATAGTTTTCCTTCGAAATTCAACGTATTATGGATGAACTTCTATTTTTGACGCATTAATTCTGCATGGGTACAGGGTTAATTCAGCGTGGTTACAGGATTAAAACAGAATCAATTCAATTGTTGACAGTTAAGGCATTAATGCTGAGGGGTTAAGGTCATGGGAATGGTTTGGGGATGGCTTAAAAGCAAAACGACTTGCTGTAACCGTCAAGCATTATCAACCATTGTCATGGCTTGCTAGAGCATTGTGAATTGCAGTGGCACAGTGGTCTGAGCATCACATGTTCGCGCCCAGCGCTGACCAATCGTTTTTCTTTTTCTGTGTATATCGACGTTCTCAGATGTCAGAAATCGAAGTCTATTTCTAGTGATCAGGCTGGTTTTACTGTGTGGCACTGTTTAGGAATGTGTGTGCATGCATGTGTGTTAGTGTGTGTGCGTGCAAGGGCACAGTACCTTGGCAAGCAGTAACAGTGTCCTGCTGGTGCGTGTATCTGCATGCTGGTCCCTCAAGTGAAATAGCTTGGGTGTGAGGATAGCAGGGGCAAAGAAACGCAGAAAGAAGAATCCACTAATGGCCAGATACTTCACATCCTGTGGGGAGAAGGTGAGTAGGGAAGGAGTACAAGAGATATGAATAAAGAAAAACACTGACACCGCCCCAGTGTCTATTCTCTATCCAGCACTGAAAACACACCTTCATCTCGGTGACCTTTGTAGGTGCATTTGACCATTGACCTATTGGTGAGACTGACCTCGTTCTCTGGCTCAGGGAACTGCTCCTCCACCCTCTTGTGCAGCTGTTTAAAGGCCACCCTCATCACGGGAGGGCACTGGGCAACTGACCCCACAATGGACTCTACGACGCTGGACAGATAGCCCTGCAGCATCTCCACACTGCTCTCCCTCACCTCAGCCTCAGACGCCGCACCTTTAAATGAGATACGCCTCCAGAGAGAAAGAGAGGGTCAGTGTTACATTGAAACGAAATGTATACTGCCAAATCAATGATGCTCTGAAACGCAAGGGTCTGTCGGATCGTTACTGTGATCTTTGCTTTGTACAAAAAGCATTGTCACTAATTAGGAAGTCTGTGCACAGGGCAAATCAATACAATATCAAGACATTCCATGAATCAATAGATACCTCAGTGCTGTGATGTCTGTAGAGACATGAGCACATATGTGGACAGATAGCATAGTGTTACAGTACATAGCAGGTTAAGTCTGAGGATATTTAGGATCAGTCTGTGTAAATATCAGGTCTGGTCTTGGCTGTAGCGATGATAGATACTGGAGATGGGTGGGTATTAGAGATAGGCATAGTCCCAGGCGGTATTCACATAATAATAAGGAATTCCCCTCGACCATGCCCACAAATTGGGGAAACCAACATTCTTTCCTATTGACCCCCATTGTAAAAGAGGCAACTTCGTCATCGATTTTTGTTATACAGAAATAACAAAACATGCTGAAAAGCTGCTGTGTCGTTCAATGTACACGCAACCAGGTCAAAAATCCTAACCTACGATTCGTAATATTCCCACGTAGGGAAATAGAGCCTGCGAGAGGAACCCTCTGGCTTCAGCCCTCTGGCTTCAGCCCTCTGGCTTCAGGCTGTTCAGTGTGGGAGAGTGGGAAATATGGGGATGCAGTGTCCAAGAAGGCTAAACGTAAAACATTTCATCACAGGTAAGACATTTAACTTGTTTAATACAGTCCATTTGTAACTTCACTTACTACTTGGAGCTGTATAGTTTGTTTGTTTGTGTTGTTGGTCTTGGCTAGCTTAATGTTCCATTTGCTAGCTAGCACTCACTCACTTAAGCAGCTGCTAGCATCGTCATGAAAAGGGGGATGAGGGAAGCCCTACAATATTACATTTTTCTAAGTAGTGAGAACGCTAGGGAGCAGGCAATATTGAAAAGTCATCTTTACACATGTTGTACTTTTCTTAAATGTTGTTTTGTAATTGACTAAAATCAGGCAACAAGAAAATTGCGTTTGGAAAATATCAAGGTTTTGCTGTGAGCCAATGGGGTAACCTAGGTAACCACAGGTTTTTTTTTCACCACAGGCGGGCAGGGTCGCGATGTTCTATCTAATACCGACTGGGCCTATCTTAGGGGGTTCTCTCTGGTTGCCAGGCAACAACCTTCCCCCATTTTTACATTCCTTTTTCATATCTTGATGTTGTTGTCTCTAGTCAACTGTGAAGATGTTGTGTGCTGTTATCCAGGAAACTATTACATCTCATAAACCATTTTTTACATCTGTATTTCTACACCAGTATTTCCTCTTTACCTGGTTCTGTTCAGGTCAATTTTACACGGGTCCAACTCAATGTACTTCTTCTCCTCAAAGATGCGGTTAATGATGGGCTTCAGGACCTCATGAAGGTACAGCATCCCCACAGCCTGCCAGTTCACAATACCTCACATTTACAAAGCATACATTCAATGCTATTTTATATTTATCCGGCTAACACCAGTTATTCAGAATAACAGTGGTTCTTAGATTGAAGTCTTTGGCATGTATATACTGTGGGACAGGTGTGAGCATAGTGTGACTGCCAAGAGTGAATCCAGCTAACATGTTGGATTGAGCATGCCTAGACAACATGATGAGAATATACTGGAGTTCCACTCACCTTCATGAACTGCTCCATGGCTTTGGAAGCTAGAGAGTTGGACCGGAACAAGGTGTTTGGATCCGCTGTCAGAAGGATAAATGAAAAGGAAGAGGAATGTAAATAACAAAAAATGTAACATATCTTTATAACATAGGACAGGCTATTCACTTCAGGGACATCATATTTCTAAACCACTGTATATGGGGCTAAGAGGAGTCATGAACCAGATATTGATCTTGGTCTACGAGGGTCACCCAAATACTAGCGCTACTCTAATTTCAGTATTCAAACATGACTGTCTTTGGCCCTCTTTGCTACACAGTTACCTTTATCCTTGGAGGGAGTAACATTGAAGTAGTCATGGTGATATGACCTGTTACCAGGCAAAGTGTTTTAGTTGTATACCTAAAGGTCATTTGTGAGAGGGGATAGGGAGGAGCTGCCTGCACTTTCACGACATAAAGGATAGTTAGAAGTTTGGGTCCACCACACAACTTCTAAGGTAGTTTTTTTCTCATTTGTCTTTGTGCCCTGATTTAATGTCTTGCTGCTCCCCAACATCTATTTTGATCTCCCTTTCAGATCGTGTGGAGTTGCTATGGAAACTTAGGCATTTTGTTTGTAATCGCAAGGCACACGAACAGAAAGAGAAGAAAACACGCAGAGCACAACAAAACTCCTTATGACTTAGCCTGGGGACGCGGGTGGAGACAGAAATATAATTAATGAACACGCAGAACTTGTGAAACGACTTAAGGGTGGATAATTGTCGGAGGTCTGATAAATATAGTGCTGGCAGGCGTGCACCGCCCGCCCACACAGCCCGACCGTGGCTGCTGCTACGATTAGAGAAAGAGCGTCAAATCAGTGTTAAATACCAACAACGCTTAGAGCCTCTGTGGGATACGCAGGAACAAGAGCAGGTGAGCAGCTGGGCTCTTATTCAATCTGCCTAGCACACATACAGTACCAGTCAAAAGTTGACACACCTACTCATTCAAGGGTTTTTCTTTATTTTTTTTACTATTTTCTAAATTGTAGAATAATAGTGAAGACATCAAAATTATGAAATAACACATATGGAATCATGTAGTAACCAAAAAAAGTGTTAAACAAATCAAAATATATTTTATATTTGAGATTCTTCGAAGTAGCCACCCTTTGCCTTGATGACAGCGTTGCACACTTGGAATTCTCTCAACCAGCTTCATGAGGTAGTCACCTGGAATGCATTTCAATTAACAGGTGTGCCTTGTTAAAAGTACATTTGTGGCATTTCTTTCCTTCTTAATGCATTTGAGCCAATCAGTTGTGTTGTGACAAGTTAGGGGTGGTATACAGAAGATAGCCCTATTTGGTAAAATACCAAGTCCATATTACATCAAGAACAGCTCAAATAAGGAAAGAGAAACAACAGTCCATTACTTTAACATTAATCTGGTAAAGGTTTCTTCAAGTGCAGTTGCAAAAACCATCAAGCGCTATGATGAAACTGGATCTCATGAGGAACACCACAGGAAAGGAAGACCCAGAGTTACCTCTGCTGGAGAGGACAAGTTCATTAAAGTTACCTGCACCTCAGATTGCAGCCCAAATAAATGCTTCACAGAGTTCAAGTAACAGACACATCTCAACATCAACTGTTCAGAGGAGACTGCGTGAATCAGGCCTTCATGGTCGAATTGCTGCATAGAAACCACTACTAAAGGACACCAATAATAAGAAGAGACTTACTTGGGCCAAGAAACTCGAGCAATGGACATTAGACCGGTGGAAATCTGTCCTTTGATTGATGAGTCCAAATTTTAGATTTTTGGTTCCAACCGCCGTGTCTTTGTGAGATGCAGAGTAGGTGAACGGATGATCTCCGCATGCGTGGTTCCCACCATGAAGCATAGAGGAAGAGATGTGATGGTGTGGGGATGTTTTGTTGGTGATATTGTCTGTGATTTATTTAGAATTCAAGGCACACTTAACCAGCATGACTACCACAGCATCCCATCTGGTTTGCGCTTAAATGGAACTATAATTTGTTTTCAACAGGACAATGACACAACACACCTCCAGGCTGTGTTAGGGCAATTTGACCAAGAAGGAGAGTGATGGAGTGCTGCATCAGATGACCTGGCCTCCACAATCACCTGACCTCAAACCAATTGAGATGGTTTGGGATGAGTTGGACCGCAGAGTGAAGGAAAAGCAGCCAACAAGTGCTCAGCATATGTAGGAACTCCTTCAAGACTGTTGGAAAAGCATACCAGGTGAAGATGTTTGAGAGCATGCCAAAAGTGTGTAAAGCTATCATCAAGGCAAAGGGTGGCTACTTTGAAGAATCTCAAATATAAAATATATTTTGATTTGTAAATTTTAAAAAATGGGTTACTACATGATTCCATATATGTTATTTCATAGTTTTGATGTCTACACTGTTATTTTACGATGTAGAAAATAGTACAAATAAAGAAAAACCCTTGAATGAGCGTTCAAACTTTTGACTTGTACTGTACACTCAAAGCTCCTTCCCACACTGTACACTATCTTAACCTACACACTCCCTGGTTGTTCACAGCTTCACAGGGATTTGTTTCCCTACATCCAAGAGATTCAGTGGTCATATAACCATGTTTTTTTTTAAAGCTCACAAATATGACTTTCCTATCCAATGTTAAATTCCCAAGCCAGCCCGTGTCTCTTACAAGTGTGGTTGACCTCACGGGTGCTGAGGTAGTCCAGAAAGGGCACCACCAGGCCCTGGCCCAGGTAGATCTTGACCAAGGTCATGGCCACATCCTGCCGGCTCTCAACCGTGGTCACCTCCTCCAGCATGGTCAGAGGGCTGCTGTCCTCCACCTGGGAGGGGTCATAGGTTGGAGATAGTCAGGGTGTATTAGCCAGGTGTTCATATATGAGAGGAAGCTGACTTTGTGTCTGTCAGCCATGGAGCACATTATGCTCTCTATATAACCCTGTTGTGGAAGGATATGGCATATTCGAATAAATCTAAAGAAGGAAATGTATTTTCATAGAAAGGAATCACGCATCATGGCATCTCCATATGGCATGAAAATGGAATTCATTAGTAGCTGAATAAATCATAACAATATCAGTGGCGGTCAGTGCCCTTTAAGATGGGGGACAACATTTTTTAGGAGCATGGCCTTATTTCTATTACAGTATGTTGGACGACTGTCATTCATATTCCATTCACCCAGTTCAATGTAACCTCTATAGGTTTAGGCTACTAAATGACACTCAAATTTTGCCTATACCCATCATAAGGCTGTTACAACCTAGCCTATGAATGAAAGATCGCAACATAGGTGACACAGGTCCAGAGAAAATGTTGAGGTGACAGACAGTGACACATGGACAGACAGTGACACATTCAATACAGCCTTGCACACTCTTACCTGCATCTAGCTGATCTAGGGTGTAATCATTAGTCCAACAGTTGCAAACAAGAGTTTCTATTGGACACATTCAGGTATGTTAATCCCAGTTTCGCTTCATTTTAAGAAACATTTTTTCAACAGAATTGGTGGAATGAATACACCCCTGATCACACATAAACACAGCTCACATTCAGAGCAGCCACGTTGTATTCCTTCTCGTATCTATGTGCTCTGTGAGGCCTCCCGAGTGGCGCAGTGGTCTAAGGCACTGCATCGCAGAGCTAGCTGTGCCACTAGAGATCCTGAGATCCTGGCTCTGTCGTAGCCGGCCGTGACTGGGAGACCCATGGGGCGGCACACAATTGGCCCAGCGTTGTCCGGGTTAGGGGAGGGTTTGGCCGGCAGGGATGTTCTTGTCCCGTCGCGCACTAGCGTCTCCTGTGGCGGGCTGGGCACAATGCACGCTGACACGGTCGCCAGGTGTACGCTGTTTCCTCCGACACATTGGTGTGGCTGGCTTCCAGGTTAAGCGGGCATTGTGTCAAGAAGCAGTGTGGGTTGTGTTTTGGAGGACGCACAGCTCTCGACCTTCGCCTCTCCCGTGTCCGTAAGGGAGTTGGGACAAGACTGTAACAACCACGAAATTACCACGAAATTGGGGAGAAAAATGGGTAAATAATAATAATTCTATGTGCTCTCTACCTCTTACCTTTTCACTTCGTTTGTGGACTTCAATGCACAACACATCAGGTGAAAAAACCTTTCCAAGCCAAACCATATCATAACTGCTACACACAACCTACATCGTTGTCCCCATATTAGCTAAAGTAACGTCATAGTCAACATAGCTAATAAAACTAAGAAGTTAGTAAACCTGCTACAATCATGCAGTAACTATAGTGTATAGTCAGTTAAAAATTTAGCAGTTACACCGGCGGCAATAAAGTAGTAAAACCAAAAGCTTACCTTGACTTGGAAGAGTTCCAGTATTGTGTTGGATAGCCATAGCAAGCTAGCTAACATCCCTCTATTTGAGCAGGTTGTATGAGTATGCTAAACTAGCTAGCTGCATTTGCTAGCTAAGTAAGTGAAACTGCTTCTCCTTTATTTTTGAAGAAATTCATTTGTTCAAAACTATTGTCAACTCCTCACCACATTTTATGCACTGCAGTGCTAGCTGGCTGTAGCTTTCAGTACTAGATTAATTCTCTGATCATTTGATTGGGTGGACAACATGTCAGTTCATGCTGCAGGAGCTCTGATAGGTTGGAGAACATCCTCTGGAAGTTGTCATAATTACTGTGTAAGTCTATGGAAGGGGTTGAGAACCATAAGCCTCCTAGGTGTTGTATTGAAGTCAATGTACACAGAGGAGGACGGAAGCTAGCTGTCCTCCGGCTACACCATGGTGATACCCTACAGATGGCTGTTGAGGCTACCTTCATTGCAAAACAGTGTGTTTTAAAACATTATTTGGTGAATGTATTTAGTATAGTTTTTAAATGTTTTAACAATTTTATTTTGTATGAAATTCACTGAGGTGAATGGTACACCTCTTCCTCCTCTGAAGAGCCTCCACTGAAAAATATCCTGTAGAATGAGTTAATAACAATGTGTTGTGTTTGTGACAGTAGTGTGATGCTGACCTCAGCAGGAGAGATGACAGACTCCACCAGCAGGTCAATGAGAGGCTGGTAGTACATGGAGGGCAGGATACGGTCCTCCACCAGACGCACCTTAAGACGCAGCGCACCCAGCTTACCTCTGTGGACAGAGAGAGAGAGAGGGAGGCCTCAGAGACATTACAGTCACAACACTTAAACAATACTCACGGGAAGTTTGCTTAGCACAAACATAGCACAAGCAGTGCTGAGTATTAAAAAGGGAATGTGCCCACACCGGGGATAGGTTTGGTGGATTGCCATGCGGGGTATGATGTGTGACAACCACCCTATAATGGCCTTTCCAGTTTCCTCTACCCTGCCATCTTGGGAGTGACAGACCTCCCTTCTGATAGTACCTTGTCATTTCTTCCGGAACAAATAACCCCCTAAATCTGTGACTCATTCCGTAATGACTCTCTCTCTGTGTGTGTGTGTGTGTGTGTGCCTTGCTATCACAGTCACCCTTGTTCTACTGTTATCACAGAGAACAGATGCCTGCAGAGCCCTAGCTGTATACCCTTGTCCCTTGATGAAACTCGGTGAGGGAATAAGATATTTAAACAGTGATCCGCCGGCTGTCTTCAAACCTTTGCCTTATACTTATTAGGCTGACATTCACCTGACAGGGTAATAAACACCTGAGAAAATGGGGGTCCGTTTTTCAATTGTCCATTTTATTTCAGCAATTCATTATTTTAGCTAAATATACTGAACAAATATAAACACAACATACAACGTCAAAGATTTTCCAGACTTTCATTTCATTAAGAGAAATCAGTCAATTGAAATACATTTATTAGGCACAGCAACTGGGGAGCCAGTCTCCCAGCCAATCAGAATTGAGTTTTTTCCCACAAAAGAGGAAGCCGGATGGGTAGGTCCTGGGCTGGCGCGATTACAAGTGGTCTGCAGTTGAGGTTGGTTGGACGTACTGCCAAATTCTTTTAAAATGGCAGAGAAAATTAACATAAAATTATCTGGCAACAGCTCTGTTGGACATTCCTTCAGTCAGCATGCCAATTGCGCGCTCCCTCAAAACTTGAGACATCTGTGGCATTGTGTTGTGTGACAAAATTGCACATTTACAGTGGCTTTATATTGTCCACAGTCTACAACGTCTCAACAGTGGAGGATATTCTAGAGCCAGTCTACCCAACGAGTCAGCACACCAGCCCATCCAGCAAACCACTCAGGTCAGCGATGCCTGTTTATCCCTCCAGGAGAAATATGAAGGGACACCATCCAAATGCCGTGGCTTCCTCCTTCAGTGCTCCCTCTATTTCTCACTTCAGATGGGAGCTCCCACCACCGAGAGGTCTAAGGTTGCCACGGATATTTCTCTGCTGACTGGGCGGGCATTGGAATGGGCTACGGCCGTCTGGGAAGAGAGGAGGAGCTCGAGTCTTATGAGGGGTTCATGGCTCTGTTTTAAATGTATTTTTGATCATCCCATGGCGGGCAGAGCGGGAGGTGAGTGTCTGCGTCAGCTCCAGCAGAGGAATCTGAGGGCTACTGCACTTACCTTCCGGACAGTAGCAGCTTCCAGTGGATAGAATGAGTCAGCGCTCAGCACATTATTTAGAAGAGGTCTGCACGAGGAGGTCCAGACTGAACTGGCCTGCCGAGATGACAACCTCACCCTAGACACACTCATTGCGATGGCCATCGTCTGGATAACCTCCTCCAGGAGCTTTGGCATCTCCATCACTTATCTCCCTCCTTCGGCGAGTGTTCGGGATCAGAGCCTGAACCCATGGAGGTAGGGGTTACACGTCTTCCCGCTGCAAAACGAGACAGACGGATACAGCTGGGGCTCTGTCTGTACTGTGCCCAGGGAGGGCACAAGCGCCAGCGGTGTCCATTACTTCAGAATCTGGGATCCATTAGAGCAGAGGGATGGTCACGTGATGTTACATCCCCCAGACCTGGAGTGAGTATTCCATTTACTGCTCTTCCTGTTAGACTATTTTTAGTACCCATCACTCTGGCTGACTGTCCCTCATGCCCTGTGTCTACATATTGAGTGGATTCCAGCGCCGCAGGGAACTTTATGGATCAGACCCTTGCTTCCTCTCCTTTTCCAGTTCAAGGTCTCGACTGTCAGCCTCTAGGATCTGGAACCATCACACACATCACCCAACCACTCACCCTCACCATGGAGCCCGATCACCAGGAAAACATCCCTTCATCACCATTGCACCAGTTCACAAGATCATCCTCTGTCTACCTTGGCTTCAGCGCCATAACCCTATCATCTCATGGTCGAGGATGAGAATCACCGACTGGTCACCTGAATGCCGGATGACCTGCTTTCCTGTCCCCTGTGGTTCCACGTCGTTTGAGAGTCCTGTGGTTGCCCTCCAGCCCAAACATTCCGGAGGAATATCAGGATCTAAGGGAGGTATTCTCCAAGACCTGCGCTACCTGTCTACCTCCTCATCGCCCCTGGGACTTTGCCATTGACCTGTTTTCCGGTGCTTTCCCTCCGCGCAGACGCATCTACCCTCTGTCAGTGGCTGAGACCCAGGCCATGGAGGACTACATTCAAGAGGTGCTCCAACAGGGTGTCATCCGCAGGTCCAAGTCCCCTGCGTCGGCTGGTTTCTTCTTCGTGGCCAAGAAGGAGGGAGGATTACGCCCTTGTATCGATTACCGTGGACTCAATGACATCACCGCGAAGTATCGGGACCCTCTCCCGCTGGTGCAGTCAGCCATCGAGCAGCTCCGCTGGGCCCGGTTCTTCACCAAACTGGACCTGCGGAGTGACTACAATCTCATTCGCATCCGGGAGGGGGATGAGTGGAAGACGGTGTTCAGCACGATGTCTGGTCACTACGAGCACTTGGTTATTCCCTTTGGCTTAGCCAATGCTCCGTCAGTGTTCCAGGCATTCGTCAACGAGGTGTTCAGGGACATGCGGACGTCAGGTGATTGTGTACATCGATGACATCCTGATCTTCTCGACCAACCTGGAAGATCACATCACTCACGTTTCGAGCAGTCCTGGAACGCCTCTTGGCTAGCAACCTGTTCGTGAAGGCGGAGAAGTGCCAATTCCACCAGAGGGCTGTCTCCTTCTTGGGCTACCAAATCAGCCCGCAGGGAGTGAGGATGGTGGACAAGAAGGTAGATGCTGGAAAGTCATGGCCAGTCCCAACCACCATCAAGGGGTTACAACGGTTTTTGGTGTTTTCCAACTTTTACAGTCGCTTCATCAGGAACTTCAGCGTCGCCGCTCCTCTCACCTCCCTCCTCAAGGGTGGGCCTCGTAGGTTGGTTTGGTCTCCAGCAGCCGACGACGCCTTTCATCTCCTCAAGGGGTGTTTCACCTCCGCCCCCTTGCTAAAACACCCAGATCCCACGCTACCCTTTGTGGTTGAGGTAGACGCATCGGAGGTGGGTGTCGGAGCAGTTTTGTCACAAAGACAGGGGGACACACTAAAATTGCATCCTTGTGTTTTCTTCTCCAAGAAACTGTCCCCCGCAGAGAGGAATTACGACGTCGGCGATCGGGAGCTCTTGGTGATCGGTAGCTCTTGGCGGTGAAGTTGGCATTAGAGGAGTGGAGACACTGGCTGGAGGGAGCCAAGGAGACACTGGCTGCCAGGCTCTAGAGAGTGAGCCCGCACCCCAGAATTGTCCTCACGCGCGCATCTATGTTCCCACAGGGATAAGGGATCGGTTGCTGACCTGGGCACACACATCTACGTTCCCACAGGGATAAGGGATCGGTTGCTGACCTGGGCACACACATCTACGTTCCCACAGGGATAAGGGATAGGTTGCTGACCTGGGCACACACATCTACGTTCCCACAGGGATAAGGGACCGGTTGCCGACCTGGGCACACACATCTACGTTCCCACAGGGATAAGAGACCGGTTGCCGACCTGGGCACACACATCTACGTTCCCACAGGGATAAGGGATCGGCTGCTGACCTGGGCACACACATCTACGTTCCCACAGGGATAAGGGACCGGTTGCTGACCTGGGCACACACATCTACGTTCCCACAGGGATAAGGGATCGGTTGCTGACCTGGGCACACACATCTACGTACCCACAGGGATAAGGGATCGGTTGCTGACCTGGGCACACACATCTACGTGCCCACAGGGATAAGGGATCGGTTGCTGACCTGGGCACACACATCTACGTTTCCACAGGGATAAGGGATCGGTTGCTGACCTGGGCGCACACATCTACGTTCCCATAGGGATAAGGGATGGTTTGCTGACCTGGGCACACAGCTGTCATCGCTGGACATCCAGGTATTTCTCACATCATCCATTCCATCACTGAGGAATACTGGTGGCCCACCTTGGTGCAGGATGTTACGCGGTATGTCAACTCCTGTTCAGTGTGCTCAAACCAAGTCCACCCAGAATGCTCCAGCAGGGAAGCTCCTGCCGCTTCCCGTGCCTCAGAGACCTTGGTCCCATCTATCGATTGACTTACTGAGTTACTGATCTTCATTCTAGTGGTAGTGGATATATTCTCCAAGTCATGTCGCCTAATCCCTCTTCCTCGTCTTCCCACTGCTCTCCAGGTCACTGAGGCACTTTTCCAGCAGGTCTTCCGGCATTATGACCTTCCGGAGGACATCTCAGACCGTGGCCCCCAATTCACATCCTGAATTGGAAAAGCTCGAGGTCAAGGTTAGCCTCACATCCGGGTAGCGGCCACAGTCTAACGGGCAGGTGGAGAGGATGAATCAGGAGCTAGGGAGGTTCCTGAGGAGTCACTGTCAGGACTGGCAGGGTGAGTGGGCACGTTCCCTTCCTTGTTGGTATTGTTATTGTGTATCGGCGTACTGCCTTATGTTAGTGTCGTGTTCTTGATTTTGTTTTATTAAAACGTTTCACCTGCTTCCGACTTCCGCCCCATCATTACAAAAGATCCTCTATGCTTCAGCTACAGTCACTGGAAGAGTAAGAAAAAATCTGAGAGCGATCCACAAATTTGGACTGTTTTATATTATTCTTAACGATTTCGCACAAATCAGAAAAAATGCAACAATATGTCTGTGAAACTACAGTTGAAGTCGAAGTTTACATACACTTAGATTGGAGTCATTAAAACTTGTTTAACAACCACTCCACAAATTTCTTGTTAACAAACTATAGTTTTGGCAAGTCGATTAACAATTGTTTACAGACAGATTATTTCACTTATAATTCACTGATTCCCAATTCCAGTGGGTCAGAAGTTTACATACACTAAGTTGACTGTGCCTTTAAACAGCTTGGAAAATGTCAGAAAATTATGTAATGGCTTTAGAAGCTTGTGATAGGCTAATTACATAATTTGAGACAATTGGAGGTGTACCTGTGGATGTATGTCAAGGCCTACCTTCAAAATCAGTGCCTCTTTGCTTGACATCATGGGAAAATCTAAAGAAATCAGCCAAGGCCTCAGAAAAAAAAATTGTGGACCTCCACAAGTCTGGTTCATCCCTGGGAGTAATTTCCAAATGCCTGAAGGTACCACGTTCATCTGTACAAACAATAGTATGCAAATGTAAACACCATAGTACAACGCAGCCGTTATACCGCTCAGGAAGGAGACGCGTTCTGTCTCCTAGAGATGAACGTACTTTGGTGTGCAAATCAATCAAAGAACAACAGCAAAGGGCCTTGTGAAGATGCTGGCGGAAACCGGTACAAAAATATCTATCCACAGTAAAATGAGTCCTATATTGACATAACCTGAAGGCCGTTCAGCAAGGAATAAGCCACTGCTCCAAAACCACCATAAAAAAGCCAGACTACGATTTGCAACTGCACATGAGGACAAAGATCGTACCTTTTGGAGAAATGTCCTCTGTTCTGATGAAACAAAAACAGAACTGTTTGGCGATAATGACCATCGTTATGTTTGGAGGAAAAAGGGGGAGGCTTGCAAGCCGAAGAACATCATCCCAACTGTGAAGCACGGGGGTGGCAGCATCATGTTGTGGGGGTGCTTTGCTGCACGAGGGATTGGTGCACTTCAAATAATAGATGCAAAATTATGTGGAGATATTGAAGCAACATCTCAAGACATCAGTCAGGAAGTTAAAGCTTGGTCGCAAACGGGACTTCCAAATGGACAATGACCCCAAGCATGCTTCCAAAGTTGTGGCAAAATTGCTTAAGGACAACAAAGTCAAGGTATTGGAGTGGCCATCACAAAGCCCTGACCTCAATCATATGGAAAATTTGTGGGCAAAACTGAAAAAGCGTGTGCGAGCAAGGAGGCCTACAAACCAGACTCAGTTACACCAGCTCTGTCAGAAGGAATGTAGGAACTTATTGTGGGAAGCTTGTGGAGGGCTACCCGAAACGTTTGACCAAAGTTAAACCATTTAAAGGCAATGGTACCAAATATGTATGTAAACTTCTGACCCTCTGGGAACGTGATGAAAGAAATAAAAGCTTAAATAAATCAATCATTCTCTCTACTATTATTCTGACATTTCACATTTTTAAAATAAAGTGGTGATCCTAACTCACCTAAAACAGGGACTTTTTACTATAATTAAATTTCAGGAATTGTGAAAAAGTTTAAATCTAGTTGACTAAGGTGTATGTAAACTTCCGACTTCAACTGTATATATTCACAGTATTATTAATGAATAGTGGTTTATTTGGTAGCCTTTCGTAGTGTGATTTAGTGTGATTAGTGTGATTTTACTAATTTTGTGATTAGTGTGATTTTACTAAATTGCATTAGTACTGTACAAAGTTAGAGGTGCGCTATTTGATAGATTCCCCCTAATTCAGGCTCCAGTGTTGAGACCTGAGGTCAACCTACCCCCGCCCCCACCCCATCTCGTACTTCTGAGTGCGAGACCTTCCCAGGCAGTAGCCTGCTTAGCTCACAAACTAAACTCAGCAAAAAAATAAAAACATAATTTATAAAAATCTAAATATTTTCACAGATCTTCATTGTAAAGGGTTTAAACACTGTTTCCCATGCGTGTTCAATGAACCATAAACAATGAAATTGCACCTGTGGAACGGTCATTAAGACACTAACAGCTTACAGACGGTCGGCAATTAAGGTCACAGTTATGAAAACTTAGGACACTAAAGAGGCCTTTCTACTGACTCTGAAAAACACCAAAAGAAAAATGCCCAGGGTCCCTGCTCATCTGCGTGAACATGTCTTCGGCATGCTGCAAGGAGGCATGAGGACTGCAGATGTGGCCTGGGCAATAAATTGCAATGTCTGTACTGTGAGATGCCGAAGACAGCGCTACAGGGAGACAGGACGGACAACTGATTGTCCTCGTAGTGGACACATTATTCCATTTCTGTTAGTCACATGTCTGTGGAACTTGTTCAGTTTGTCTTGAATCTTGTATGTTCACACAAATATTTACACATGTTAAGTTTGCTGAAAATAAACGTAGTTGACAGTGAGAGTTTCCTTTTTTGCTGAGTTTACAAAAAATACCCCATAATGACAAAGCGAAAACACATTTTTAGAAATTATTTGGATACAGCTTTAAAGAACATTTCGATACAGGTAAGTAGTGACAGGTAGGCTAGTTAAGGATCATATCACATCTACCTTATCAAAGCACTTCATGATGACAGAAATGAGTGCTATGGGGGGCGATAGTCATTTCGTTCAGTTACCTTTGCTTTCTTGGGTGCAGGAACAATGGTGGACATCTTGAAGAAAGTGGGGACTGCAGACTGGGATAGGGAGAGATTTAATATGTCCGTAAACACTCCAGCAGGCTGGTCTGCGCATGCTCTGAGGACGTGGCTAGGGATACCATCTGGGCCGGCAGCCTTGCAAGGGTCAACACGCTTAAATGTCTTACTCACATTGGCCATGGAGAACCTAACCTTAACCCCAAACCATAAAATGAATTCCTAACCCCAAACCTAAACTGAACCCCAATTATAACCCTAACCTTAAATCTAACACCTAAGCCTAAAATAGCCTTTTTCCTTGCAGGGACTGGCAAAATGTCCCCACTTGTCTGAATGTTCCTTGTTTTACTATCCTTGTGAGGACTTCTAGTCCAAAAACAAAGAAAACACATACACACACCCCTTACCCTGCATCATCCTCATGGTTTCCCAGGGGCAGCAGACGAAACCAACCCTGCAACACAGGTGTTTTGTGCAGGCAAGCAAAAGGGATTTCCACCTGAACAGGAAAACAAATAACCGAAACATCATACCATACACTAAACTGAAACAGCACTCTAGCACCAACAATACATATTGGCATTTGTAAAAATATGAATGATTACACATAGTAGAAATAAGTGTAATGTGTCCTCACATAATAACATAAGTAACCCATAGACATTAGGAACATAACCTCTTCACCTTTCCCAGGAAGTCATTCTTGCCCACCATGTCCCAGTCCCAGACTTCCACTGTGACATTCCCTCCCTCAGTCAGCTCCCAGGTCTCCAGTTCCAGCTCCAGGGTCTCACTCCAGTGTGGATAACGAGTCTTCTTAATGATCTAACACACACACCAGAAAACCCCTTCATTTACTATTTCACATGCTCAAATCAGTCTTTGTTTCCACTAAAGTTGGTGATAATTCAGACATGAACATGTTATCTGGCTCATCTCCCTCCTCACCGAAGTTTCTGCACTGTGGTTATTGAAGAGGATTCTGGCAAAGGGGTCAGAGGTTCCAGAGATGTCTCTTGGCGCCAGGTCTCTAAGAGGTCAACGAACAGAAACACATTAATGTATGAGCAACCCCGCAGCCCCTTTACCTGTCCCTATACATGGTGCTGGAATGATTCAATGAGTGAGATGATATGTGCAGATCATTCCTCTAGATTTGACATTACTCTGCTAAATCTAAAGATGAGAGAACTTTGAACAGCATAGAAGCCTGTTAGATGGGCCTGTGTTGTGAGACAGTAAGTGTAGTGAGAGTATGACTCAGACTGAACTGCATCCATGAGCAGAAGGCAAGCTGCTGAGCGACAGTGGTGAAGAGTGAGCAGCACTGAGACAGTGACTTCACCATAGAGGTCGGCTAGAGACAGACTCTTTCACAGAGAGCCAGTTAGTGACCTGTTTATACACCCAGTTTTCATGATCAAACCTGTCTCTCACTGCTCCCAGTGCTAAGACGAGGTGCATTCACACTCAGATAAGTGAGAGCACAAACCACCATGGTATATCAGTCTCTACAGAGATAAGCACTGTCTGACAAACAGAGACAAAGCTATACTGGATACATTTTGTTGAATACATTCTCATGTGTAAGAGATGTGAATGGGCATGTAAGATAGTTAGCTATGTCACCGTCATCATAGCAGCAAAAATACTTGGACCACAACAGAAAGCATATTTACCACATTCAGGGGCCAGGGCACATAATCCATTAAAACTATGTTCTCATTAGGAGCCCATTGCTGTCTACAGGACACAAAGGCAAAGGAGCACCAGACTTTCTTAACTCTGCTGTTTGATACAATCCCACTGGGCACACCAAGTCATTTCAACGTGGACATTTTGGCAATATTTGGTTGAGACGTCGATCAATGAGGTTTGAACCTTTAATCACCCACTCAAAAAGACAGCCAGAAGTTTGTTGAATTCCCAATGTGTTATCACTATGCTTTCAACCAATATAAAAGCAAAGCCAAAATCCAATGGAAAAATAAGGTCAGATGTTTTGTTTAGTTGTCATCTAAATGTGTTATCAATGCGCTTTCAACCATTAAAACCACAACAAAGTTCAAATAGGAATACAATGTCAGATATTTTGTGTTTATACAACAACTTCATGTGTTATCATTGGGCTTCATCTAATAGCACAACCAAATGACTTGGATTGTAGTTGAGATTACATGGTGCAAGTGATCAATGCTGATTTTACAGAAATTGTGATCTCCACTGAGACTATCAACATTTAAAGGATATCTAATGCTTGGATAGTTTCATCTGCGCCACTGGCTTGATCCTATTCTTTTTTTCTTTTACTTTTGGTTTAGTTGGAGACGTGAATCCAACATTTAATTTATGAATTTGTCGACAAGTTGATGGGCTATTTATACAATTGCAAATGTGGTACTGAAATGTGTTTGGATGTCAACAAATTCCATTTTGTCTACAAATGAATCAGTTTTATGTTGGATTCACATCTCCATCTCAACCAATAATTAAAGTTAAAGAATAGGACTAAATTCAATAAAACTTTATTTAAAGTGTTTTTGTTTTTTTTCATCTTTATTTAACCAGGTAGGCCAGTTGAGAACAAGTTCTTATTTACAACTGTGACCATGCCAAGATAAAGCAAAGCGACAAAAACAACAGAGTTACACATGGGATAAATAACACAATAGAAAAATCTGTATACAGTGCAAATGAATTAAGGAGGTAAGGCAATAAATAGGCTATAGTGGCGAAGTACTGTAATTACAATTTAGCAAATTACACTGGAGTGATAGATGTGCAGATGAGGATGTGCAAGTAGAAATACTGGTGTGCAAAAGATCAGAAAAACAAAAACAAATATGGGGATGAGGTAGGTAGTTGGTTGGATGGGCTATTTACAGATGGGCTGTGTACAGCTGCAGCGATCGGTAAGCTGATCAGACAGCTGACGCTTAAAGTTAGTGAGAGAGATATAAGTCTCCAACTTCAGTGATTTTTGCAATTTGTTCCAATCATTGGCAGCAGAGAACTGTAAGGAAAGGAGGCCAAAACAGGTGTTGGCTTTGGGGATAACCAGTGAAATATACATGCTGGAGTGCGTGCTACAGGTGGGTATTGCTATGGTGACCAGTGAGCTGAGATAAGGCGGAACTTTACCTAGCAAAGACTTACAGATGACCTGGAGCCAGTGGGTTTGGCGACGAATATGTAGCGAGGACCAGCCAACGAGAGCATACAGGTCGCAATGGTGGGTAGTATATGGGGCTTTGGTGACAAAACGGATGGCACCGTGATAGACTGCATCCATTTAATGTTTGATTTGATTTAATTTAGTCCTATTCTTTAACTTTGATATTAGGTTGAGATTGAGAATCCAAAATACAGTGCCTTCAGAAAGTATTCAGACCCCTTGACTTTTTCCACATTGTTACATTACAGCCTTATTCTAAAATGTTTATTTTTTATTTTTTAATTCCTCAGCAATCTACAGAAAATATCCCATAATGACAAAGCGAAAACAGGCTTTTACAAATGTTTGCAAATAAATAAATACCTAAATACTTATTTACATAAGTATTCAGACCCTTTGCTATGAGCTCAGGGCCATCCTGTTTCCATTGATCATCCTTGAGATGTTTCTACAACCTGATTGGAGTCCACCTGTGGTAAATTCAATTGATTGGACATAATTTGGAAAGGCACATACCTATCTATATAAAGGTCCCACAGTTGACAGTGCATGTCAGACCAAAAACTAAGCCATGAGGTCAAAGGAATTGTCCGTAGAGCTCTAAGACAAGATTGTGTAGAGCCACAGATCTGGGAAAGGGTACCAAAAAAATTCTGCAGCATAAGAACACAGTGGCTTCCATCATTCTTAAATGGAAGAAGGTTGGAATAACCAAGACGCTTCCTAGAGCTGGCCGCCTGGCAAAACTGAGCAAATGGGGTAGAAGGGCCTTGGTCAGGGAGGTGACCAATAACCCAATTGTCACTCTGACAGAGCTCTAGAGTTCCTCTGTGGAGATGGGAGAACCTTCCAGAAGGACAATCATCTCTGCAGCACTCTGCAGCACTCAAGATGAACGGAGCAAAGTACAGAGAGATCCTTGATGAAAACCTGCTCCAGAGCGCTCAGGACCTCAGACTGGGGCAAAGGTTCACCTTCCAACAGGACAAAAACCCTAAGCAAACAGCCAAGACAACGCAGGAGTGGCTTCGGGACAAGTCCCTGAATGTCCTTGAGTTGCCCAACTAGAGCCCGGATTTGAAACATCTCCAGAGAGACATGAAAATAGTTGTGCAGCAACGCTCCCCATTCAACCTGACAGAGCTTGAGAGGATCTGCAGAGAGGAATGGGAGAAACTCCCCAAATACAGGTGTGCCAAGCTTGTAGCGTCATACCCAAGAAGACTTGAGGCTGTAATCACTGCCATAAATGTACCAACATTTCTAAAAGCCTGTTTTTGCTTTGTCATTATGGGCTATTGTGTGTAGATTGATGAGGGGGAAAACAACAATTTAATCAATTTTAGAATAAGGCTGTAACGTAACAAAATGTGTAAAAAGTCAAGGGGTCTGAATACTTTCCGAATGCACTGTATGTGCCTTTTGTAGTTGTTTTAATTGATGTAGTGCTGTTCATGTCTATTAATGTTCTGTATTATGTCAGCACATTGGTAGTAAACAATAGTGATGAGGGGGAAAAACCTGTACTTCCACCAAAACGCCAGTATTTTTCCTTCATAGCTTGTTCTCCATCTGCTTTTTAAATAGTGAGCCAATTTGTTTTCAGCACTTTTATTCTCATGACTAATCAAAAGTCATTTTCTCATGACTCTCTCTGTCTCTCTATTGTGAGCAGTATGCTTGGAACATCGAATTGCAATAAAATCATAGTATCGAATCGCAAATACATGTAGAATTGATTGGAAAGGAGCATCAAGTTCATCACCTTTCACCACCCTGTGAAGTTCATCATAACTTATTTCATCATTAGCCTAATAAACTGAATGCTTTCCTGACGAGTTGTAGTGGGAGGACCACGCAACATGTGACTTGATGGTTATTATATAAATATTTGCGCATAAGTGTTTCCACCGACATTTCTTGCATAATTCATTTTACAGACACAAAAAGATCCCAACAAGTGTAGCGTATTTTGTTTTGTCAACATTTTGAAAGTTACCCAACATTTCCATCAGGCCTGTCATGACATTTTTTTTAAAGATTGGTTTATGTTGAAAATCGGTTACAATGATGACATAATCCTGTGGTTTGAAATGTCACCCTCAAATCAGTTGATGTCTTTTCAAATCCAATTTGCTCCATGATTCCACATCACAACAGGTAAACACATTTAGTTGAAACAACGTTAATTCAACCAGTTTGTGCTAGTGGGATGTTTCCCATGTGGTGCTCTGCTTCCATGAGAGAAAACAAAGTTGTTTCATCCCATAATCTCAAGTCTCTGGAACGGTATCCTCATTATTCTTGGTTCTCACCCTTTGCCCAGAAGTTGGTGTATGTCATGATGGAGACCAGGCATGAATTATCCGGTTTTGTTATGTTTAATAACTCTTAAATCAGTCAATTAACATGCAGTCCACCGAGCTACTATCTGCTAGTCCTCATTGCTAGGTTAGTCCTATTACCGTAGTTCGCTAGGTCAGTCATACCTATCAGACATTACTACATATCGGCTTTTCTGAGAGGAATCAAAACTATAACATCCTCTCGACCTAATACAAATATTCACCCTGTGGACCGTTTCAATACAAATACAAATATTTGTTTTTCAATAACATACAGTATATATTTTTTTGTAACATATTAACATACGTTTTGTTTTTCTCTAACATCGACAATACACATAACTGTGTCAACTAGGACATAGGGGTAGACAGCCCTTTGTCCACAGCAACATAAGGATTATTCTGCCCCAAAACAGTTGCTGTTCCCATACCTCTTTCTTTCTTATGTTTTTTCTCAGGTGTCTATTAACCTCAGTGGTAGTTTTACCTCTCGAGGTCATTCTCGCCAGTTGTGGTGAGGCTGGCTGAGGTGGTGGACTGAGTGAGGGAGCTGGCTGGCCCTCACTTGTAGACTGGGTGACTCTTTTGTTGTTCTGCTGCTGTCTCTCTGGAGTAGGTGACTCTGGAAAAGCCTGAAGGTGTTGCATGTTTCTCTGAGCGATGGTGCCGTGTTCAGTTTCCACAACGTAGGATCTCGGCTCTGGAGATTTGCTGATGACAACTGCTGGTATTTTCCATCCTTTCTCTCCGTCCAGCTTGACTCTTACACTCTGTCCAGGGTGTAATTCCGGTAGGGGGCGCACTGAATGCCTCCTGTAATAGAATAACTGGTAAACTTGTTTAGCTTTCTGGTCCTTCTGTTTAACACCGTTGTGGCTGATGCGTTTTGGTTGGAGTTTCTCATCAATCACGGGGACCGTCGTCCAGATCTGACGTCCAGTCATGAGTTGTGCTGGGCTTGCTCCTGTTGCGCTGATGGGCGTGGCTCGGTAGCACATTAGAGTCATGTGTGGTTGTTTAAGAATTTGCTTAGCTGTCTGTACAGCTCTCTCCGCAGCTCTAGTTGCCTGCGCGTAATGGAGACCGGAGGTGGTATGAGCAAAATCATACTTCTTTCTGAACTCCTTGAACTCCTTGAACAAACTGAGTAGCATTGTCACTAACGAGCTCTGTAGGTACAAACATACCATTGAGGCGGTTGATGACCTGCTGGCTAGTGGTAGTGGGCAGGTGAGCTATTTCTATGTCCCTAGAATAGTAGTCCACCACTATGAGGTATTTCTTGCCCTATAGCTCACACAAGTTGGCTGTGATCTTCTGCCACGGACCCTTAGGTAAAGGTGTGATGACAAGTGGTTCTCTCTTTTGAGTTTGTATGTTCTCTGTACAGAACCTGCATTACATCACTTTTCTCGCGATGTGGGCACTGATGCCCGACCATCACACCGACATCTTGGCTCTTTCTCTGCACTTTGTCAGCCCCATGTGACCTTTGTGTATCTGTTGTAGATCTGTTTCCCTCTGTGAAGCTGGGATGACAATCCTGTCTTGATATAGCACAAGTCCGTCCCGCTCCGATAGATGCGCTCTCGCTGTGTGGAATCCCTGTAGAGTGTAGGGTAGCTGCACCATTCTCTGAGGCCAGCCTTTTGTGGATGTAGCCCATGACCATTTGGAGGTGTGCATCGTTGCATGTCGCCTCTCTGATGTCATCGGACCTGTGTGCAGACACTGGTCTGTTCTCCTCCACAGCCTCCACATATGCTTTGACTTCTTCTTCTGTCTGACGTGTTTTCATTCAGTGGGTTTCTTGACAGTGTGTCAGCCACCACTAACTGCTTCCCAGGGAACACTGCTTTCCCATTGACACGCATGAGGCGCATGAGCAGTTGCTGACAGCTGAGTGGTGCTTTGTCCAGGTCGTACATGTTGATCAATGGAACGAGTGGCTTATGGTCTGTATGTAAAACAAAGCTGTCCATCCCCTGCAGGTAGTGGGCAAATCATTTGCATGCACATACACCTGTAAGGCACTCTTTTTTAATTTGCACGTACCTTCTCTCAGTCTCTGGATGGAGCTCACCTTCCTCTTGTTCCTATAGGAGTGTAGCTCCGAGGCCATAGCTACTTGCGTCTGCACTGACTACAGTTGGTTTGCCGGCATTGTTGTATGCCAATACCTGCTCCTGTGGGTCTCCCCACATCGCTCTTTTCAATAGCTCAGTGATGGGGTGTAGCACTGATGACAGGCCCGGCTCAATGATGTTTGTTGGACTGGGCATCTCGGAGACGTCTTTCACTTTGCTGTCATCCGGCTTTATCCCATCCGCTCCGATCACATGACAGAAGTACTGGATCTCCGACTTCCCAAAGTGGCACTTGTTATTGTTCAGCTTTAGTCCTGACTCTTTGATGGGTTGCAGCTGGGTTCAAACGGTATCTGACAAAAACCGCTAGACGCATCGAGTGTGGAGAAGACTCTCGCCCTGGATAGCTTGGGTACTATATCCTCCAAGGTGAGTAAGATGAACCTCTCCCGCGTCACAGCTTCGTTGAGTCGTTTTAAGTCTACGCATGTTCTCACACTGCCATTTTTCTTCATCACCAGCACCATGGGAACACACCAGTCTGTAAACTCGGTTACTCCCTCTGATGCCATTTCTTTCCATTCTGTTGAGTTCATCCTCCGCTTTTGAAAGGGAGTGGAAAAGGAATTCCGCGTGGCGAAGTCAGAGAATAGGAGACTGCATCGGGCCTAAATTCAATCTTGACTGGTTCACAGTTCAGTGGCCCTATCTCTCCAAACACATCTGTGCTGATCTCATCTGCTCTGAGGAACAAACTCTTCTTGCAAGCAACGGTTCTGCTAACTTGGTTATTAGCATATGGTCCTTGAATCACAAAGATCCAGAATTTGTACTTTTCTCCTTTTCTTTCACTCATGGCTAAAAAATTTCCCATACAGTCAAACCTGCCACCTGGGCTGCGAACATCAGTTACAATGTTAACCAGCCGGGAGCGCTGTTGCATTCTCTGGTAAGTGCTCTGAGACATCGCTCTAATATCAGCACCGGTGTTAATCTTGAACTTTACAGGTGTGCCATTTACTGGGAGCTCAACATGCCACTGATCTTCAGACTACTTAGTAACTGATCCTAAAAAGAATGCCCCTTGCATTTCCTCTACATCCTCAGCTGTAACTTCTTTGACCATTTTTGTTTTGCATGCAATCTCAAAATGCCCCATTTTGTTACACTTCCTGCATCTTTCGTTGAGTGCTGGAAAATTTTCACTGTAATCATGGCTGTGGTTACAACGTGAGAAATTCCCCTGTTTTGATTGACTATTTCTTTGCTTAAACTGTTTGTCCTATGCTGTGGTTTGCCTCTCATCAACGTAGTTCTCAGCTCCCACTCGCATGTCTGTGCTGCTTCTTTATCTGCTCAGACTGGCATGTGATTTGTATCGCCTTCTCCAGTGTCAAGTCTGCCACCAGCTGTAGCTTTTGTGAAAGATCACTGTCCATAAGGTCAATCACAATCCTGTCCCTTATTTGTTCATCCTTTGTAGTTCCAAACTTGCAGTGTTCAGCTAGCTCATACAGATTCCTTACAAAAGATTCCATTGTCTCTCTCCCCTTTTTATTTTAATCCGTTTATGGAGACATGCTCGTTCGTGAATCACGTTGCGCCGTGGCACAAGATGTTCATTCAGTTTTTCGATCACCACATCATTGTTGAACTCATCATTAAAGTAATCAAAGGAGAATGCATTGTAGAAAATCTCTGCATCTTTCCCCATTGCATAAACTAGTGAATTCACCTGCACCACACCGGTCTTCTTATCCAGTTTCGATGCTACTCGAAAACAGGAAAAACGTTGTCTCCAGATCGGCCATTGGCCAGATCGGCGACGGCTGTGAAAAATGTAACGGCTAGGTAGGTAGGTAGGTTACATTTCGACATTTCCCCACTAATCTTCGACGTGTGAGTTCTTTAATTCTGACCACATGTCATGATGTAGGCCAGGCTGTGAATTATCCGGTTTAGTTATGTTACAAACTCTTAAATCAGGCAATTAACATGCAGTTCACCGAGCAACTATCTGCTAGTCCTTACTGCTAGGTTAGTTCTATTAGCATAGTTCGCTAGGTCAGTCACATCCGGTTATGACAATGACACGCATAACCAATCAATTACAGAGATATCTATCAGACATCAATCACTACAGTGTACAAATGTTGTTAGTATTAATTTAGTAGAAAATAACTAAATTGAAACCCCTAATCTCAAATGTTAGGCAGTAATGAGAGCTTGCCAGATCTAGTTAGAAGCCCTCCTTCAGGGGGTCTTGAGCACATTGCCACTGATTGCTCAAACCCTGCAGAAACAGCCAAGCTGGACAGATGCCATGCTTACAGTGCTCAGTCCCCATCACGTTATTGAAACCCTCTCAGGGACCTCTCTGCCTCTCATTTCTTAATGGCTTTCTCTGTGGCACATTCCTTTTTCTAAATGAGCGTATACTCCTCAAAATCTGCTTATTGTAACTCTGTGGCCTTGGTGTCTGCTGGCACTTCAACAGGCGGGTAAACACAATCTCCTCTGGGACTTGTATTTATTTTAAGAATAAAGGCGACATCAATAACATACAGTGCCTTAAGAAAGTATTCACGATGCCAATGGTTACACAGTTTACATGGCTGCGATTGGAGAAAATTGAGGATGGATAAACAACATTGTAGTTACTCCACAATACTAACCTAATTGACAGAGTGAAAATAAGGTAGCATGTACAGAATTCAAATATTCCAAAACATGCAACATGCATGTGGCAAAGCCATTAATTTATTTTCCTGAATACAAAGTGGGGGGGGTTTGGGGAAAATCCAACTACTACTACTTTCAAGCATAGTAGTGGCTGCAACATGTTATGGGTATGCTTGTAATCGTTAAGGATTTGGGAGTTTTTCAGGACTAAAAATAAACGGAATGGAGCTAAGGAGCTAAGCGCAGGCAAAATCCTAGAGGAATACCTGGTTCAGTCTGGTTTCCATCAGACACTGGGAGTTTAATTCACCTTTCAGCAAGACAATAAGCTAAAACAAGGCAAAATCTACACTGGAGTTGCTTACCAAGAAATCAGTGAATGTTCCTGAGTGGCCGAGTTACAGTTTTGACTTAAATAATCTTAATTCAAAAGGCATTCGCACATCTGAGCTATCTTTTTTGCATGTGCATGGTAACAGTTGAATAAGGTGAGAAAAAAGAAGGAACACGCCCACTGCTCTTTATAGTATCACTGCTCTTTAATAAGCTTTACTTATAGGTCTCAAGGCCTTCCTCAGAGCTTTTGTGAGTTGTTTTAAAATTAGCACCCTTATGTAGACACAGCTCCACCCTCATCCATTCCATGCATCGAATGGGGTTGGAGTCGAGGGAAAATGAGTGTTACCCAATATAACAATGCGCATTTCATAAATATTTAATCATGTGTTTTACAAAATAAGACGTATTAAACACGTCTGTAAAACCACAATGAGGACATCGACCCATCAAGCAACTTTTCATAAATCATTGGGAATAGCCCAAGATAAGCGTCAGAGAAATTTGAAATGGGGGCATTAATTAATGTTCACATTTACAACATAACATACATAGGCATTTCATCATTAAGACCTTTGGGAAATAATGTCTGGAGGGTGAAAATCCCAAAACATTATATTTTGCTCAGAGTATTATCTATATCACCTCCCCTGTCTGATATCTTAACTTTCTCTATGCCACAGAACCTAAAAGTAGAATGTCCTGTTTTTGTTCATTAAAATGTACTGCGACTGGATAATCCCTGTTGTTACTCCTGATTTAACTTTTATGTTCACGAATTCTGTTTGAGAGAACAAGAGGTTTTACCTACAAAACACAGCCCAGGTGGACATTTAATAATGTAGATAACATGGGTGGGTTTGAGCACGTAATAATGTCATTTATTTGGAACCTATATGTGGGTGGCAGAAATATTCACACTTCATATTACTGCACGGTGCGCAACCTCTGCATTTTTAGCTACCATTCGGAGGAAGGCGAAAAAATGCCTGGCTGATTTTCTTTCATGGCTGGCAGTCGGCATGGACCAATTTATCCCGTAAGTTTCGACCTCTCTTATATACAATAAGTGGTGGATTCTTAAATTCAGCTGGCAAAACTGGGTCCGATGATAAAACATGCCAGTGTTTCTTGACAGCCTCTCCATATTTGGAAGCGCTTCGGTCACAACAAGTAATAATAATAATATAAAAAAGTTACAATAATAATCAAATAAATTATTTGTACTAACTTACACCCTCGCTTCTCACACGCATGTCCCTTAAATAATTCAAAAAGTGATCCCACATCGTACTAAATTTCCCTTTCCTCTCCTGTCATTTTGCTATCATTGATTCATGAGATGCAGTCTCCACCATAAATTTGAGCCAATCTGTTGATTTCAGGCAATCTGCACTCTTCCAGTTATGAGTCTACTAAGAAAACCCACTGAGGCAAAACCAAACTTTTCTTTGCTAACGTCTGGTGCTAAAATATAGTGGTGGAAAAAGTACCCAATTGTCCTACTTGAGTAAAAGTAAAGATACCTTAATAGAAAATGAAAGTGAAAGTCACCCAGTAAAATTCTACTTGAGTAAAAGTCTAAAAGTATTTGGTTTGATACTTAAGTATCAAAAGTAAATGTAATAGCTAAAATATACTTAACTATCAAAAGTAAACGTACAAGTATAAGTAATTAAAAATTCCTTATATTAACTTTTTATGGCTGCAGGGGCAGTATTGAGTAGCTTGGATGAAAAGGTGCCCATTGTAAACAGCCAGCTCCTCAATCTCAGTTGCTAATATATGCATATTATTATTAGTATTGGATAGAAAACACTCTAAAGTTTCCAAAACTGTCAAAATATTGTCCCTGAGTATAACAGAACTGATATTGCAGGCAAAACCCTGAGGAAAATCAAAACAGGAAGTGGCTTCTATTTTGAAAACTCCAAGTTCCATAGCCTCCCTTTGCTGGATTTAAAGGGATATGAACCAGATTCCTTTTCCTATCGCTTCCTCAAGGTGTCAACAGTCTTCCGACATAGTTTCAGGCTTTTATTTTGAAAAATGAGCCAGAGCGATAACATCGCGTCAAGTGGTCACATGAGTTTTGCTCGCGCAACAGAGTTTGGATAGGTATTGCTTTTCCCTCTCCTACTGTGAAAGCCATTTGCGGTTGATATATTATCGATTATATATTTTAAAAACAACCTGAGGATTGATTATAAAAAGTGTTTGACATGTTTCTGTGGACAATATGGAAACTATTTGGAATTTTCGTCTGTGTAGTCGTGACCACTCTTTCCTGTGGATTTCTGAACATAACGCGCCAAACAAACGGAGGTATTTTGGATATAAAAATAATCTTTATGGAAAAAAAGGAACATTTGTTGTGTAACTGGGAGTCTCGTGAGTGAAAACATCCGAAGATTCGTGACCAAGCTACCTGATGCTAAGTGTACTTAATGCTTTGTCGTGCGATCGATAAACTTACACAAACGCTTGGATTGCTTTCGCTGTAAAGCATCATTTCAAAATCTGACACGACAGGTGGATTAACAAAAGGCTAAGCTGTGTTTTCCTATATTGCACTTGTGATTTCATGGATATAAATATTTGTAGTAATATTTATTGAATGTAGCGCTATTCAGCGGTTGTTGATAACACTCCAACACTTAGACATCATTTACAAACAAAGCATTAGTTTAGTGAGTCCGTCAGATCAGAGGCAGCAGGGATGGCCACGGATGTTCTCTTGATAAGTGTGGGAATTGGAACATTTTCCTGTCCTGCTAAGCATTCAAATTGAAATAAGTACTTTTGGGTGTCAGGGAAAATGTATGGCATAAAAAGTACATACATTTCTTTAGGAATGCAGTGAAGTAAAAGTAGTAAGAAATATAAATAGTGAAGTAAAGCACAGATAAACGACTTAAGTAGCAAAAAAACGACTTAAGTAGTCCTTTCAAGTATTTTTACTTAAGTACTTCACACCACCGGTAAAATAGATATATCTCCTAATAAGAACAGCTGTGGGGACTCTGGAATAGGCTGTCCCACCCATTCTTCAAGCTTCTGAAGAACCTTCTTCCAGAAAAGGAGCACCATGGGACAATCCCATATAGCATGCAGAAAGCTACCTACCTACCCTTGCAATTCCAGCATACATTATTTTGCAATAAACCCCATTTATTTAATCTAACAGGGGTCCAATAGTACCTATAAACAATCTTATGTGTACATTTCACCCTTGCAACCCTGGTACACCACCCTACATTGGAAACAATATTTTTCCATACATCCTCCTCAATGTCACAATTAAGATCCGTCTGCCAAATCAACATTAAAATCTCACAATTTCCATATTATGCATTCGAGACTCTTTTATAAAACACTGAAATGGAGTGTGATATTCCTGGTAACATGAAATATTGCATGATGATCTGTCACACAGAGGATGAGCATTTTGATGACCTTTTGAGATTGAAGAAGCAGTTATATATTTCAACAAGAAGTTATATATTTGAACAAGAGACCATAACGGCTTACAGTAGCATCAATTAGGCAATAAAGTGGGTGTATTACCTGGCCTCTATGAAATGGCAGCGCAGTCCTATCCTCTTGGCATCTCTGAGAAGCTCCAGTCCCAGGTGGATCTCCCCCTGCACTTCCTCATCTGGGTCCACCCGGGTTAGATTCAGCCAGTTATCCAACCCTGGACAAAGGGGACATTTTACAACGCATACACAATATTACAAAAGTATGTGGACATCCCTTCAAATTAATGGATTCGGCTATTTCAGCCACACACGTTGCTGACAGGTGTATAAAATCTAGAACACAGCCATGCAATCTCCATAGACAAACCTTGGCAGTAGAATGGCCTTACTGAAGAGCTCAGTGACTTTCAACGTGGCACTGGCATAGGATGCCACCTTTCCAACAAGTCAATTCGTCAAATTTCTGCCCTGCTAGAGCTGCCCCGCTCAACTGTAAGTGCTGTTATTGTGAAGTGGAAACATCTAGGGGCAACAACGGCTCAGCCACGAAGTGGTAGGCGACACAAGCTCAAAGAACGGGACCTCAGAGTGGTGAAGTGCATAGCGCGTAAAAATCACCTGTCCTTGTTTGCAACACTCACTACAGAGTTCCAAACTGCCCCTGGGAGCAACGTCAGCACAATAACTGTTCGTCGGGTGCTTCATGGGTTTCCATAGCCGAACAGCTGTACACAAGCCTGCGATCACCATGCGCAATGCCAAGAGTCGGCTGGAGTGGTGTAAAGCTCGCCGCCATTGGACTCTGGAGCAGTGTACACGCGTTCTCTGGAGTGAAGAATCACGCTTCACCATCTGTCAGTCTGACGGATTAATCTGGGTTTGGTGGATGCCAGGAGAACAATAACTGCCCCAATGCATAATGCCAACCAAAGTTTGGTGGAGGAGGAATAATGGTCTGGGGTTGTTTTCATATTTCGGGCTAGGCCCCTTAGTTCCAGTGAAGGGAAGTTTTAACGCTACAGCATACAATGACATTCTAGATGATTCTGTGCTTACAACTTTGTGGCAACAGTTTGGGGAAGGACTTTTCCTGTTTCTGCATGACAATGCCCCCATGCACAAAACAAACAACTTGACTGGCCTACACAGAGCCCTGACTACAACCCCATAGAACACCTTTGGGACGAATTGGAACGCCAACTGCGAGCCAGGACTAATCGCCCAACATCAGTGCCCAACCTCACTAATGCTCTTGTGACTGAATGGAAGCAAGTCCCAGCAGCAATGTTCCAAC
This sequence comes from Oncorhynchus mykiss, assembly GCF_057628025.1. Classification (NCBI taxonomy): domain Eukaryota; kingdom Metazoa; phylum Chordata; class Actinopteri; order Salmoniformes; family Salmonidae; genus Oncorhynchus; species Oncorhynchus mykiss. The sequence continues at coordinate 54,649,688 of NC_143032.1, read as the reverse complement.
ATCTAGTGGAAAGCCTTTCCAGAAGAGTGGAGACTGTTATACCAGCAAAGGGGATGACCAACTTCATATTAATGCACATGATTTTGGAATGAGATGTTCGACAAACAGGTGTACACAAACTTTTGGTCATGTAGCGTATGTATCGTTTAATAAAGCCCATCAGCAGTGTTGTAGTACTCAAGACCACATATTGAGTGTCCCTGTCTTGTCTCGGGGTCAGATACCTTTTTTATCCGGTCTTGACTCGGTCTCGGACAGTGAGGACTCATATTTTCTTCCAGATACCAGCCAAGACCAGAGGAGTAAAAAAAACTCTAAATGATCAGCTCCCATTCACTCAGCGCATAAAACCACTTGGTCAGGCACACTCTTTTAAATGACACGTTGATATGTTATCGCCCATTGAAAGCTGGGCTTCCTGCTTTACTCATAGCATTGCTGTCCTTTACTTTAGTTGAAAAATATCCTCAATACCTTGTCACACTCATCAGAATTTCTTTGATTCGCTGGTAGGGAAGAATGAGGGAAATTGTTTGAAAGTTGCATGCCTACTATTATTAGGGGAGACCGGGGGAAGTTTTAACATAGTATTTTTTTCTATTATAGACCTGTTTGGGTTAGTGATCATTTGTAAAGTGTCTCTCTATTTGTCCTTGGCATGTATTTTTTCACCATTCTGAATGTCTAAAGAATCCAGATGTTGTTCTGAAATATGAACACAGAAATACTGGACATTTTTAACTCTTATTATGGTAGCAATTTGACATTGGATTCTGATAAAATAATGTATATGTTGAAAGATAATGATAAAATAATTCAACTCTGAAACCTTATAACTGTATGAAATTGATTAGAATCATAAAATGATAACCTGATGATGTGTGTAGTTTTAGTCGGAATTAGGTTAAACAATGTATCTGTATAGTGGAAAAACAGACTGTCTGAGCAAGGCGTAGCTTAGGATTTGAACTTGAATGTGGGTGCCTAGAAAAATACAGAAGAACAATTAAAACTGTGTTTGAACCGACCTGGCTAGGCCTCTGAGGAACCTATGAGAGCATAGGGAGTACTTCTCAAGGTTTCCCTCATCTCGGGGGAATGGGACTGTCGGCTGGGCAGTGATACACAGTGGTGAGAACTATGGAGATAAAACTCTCCTACTGTTTGTGTGGAAGTATGTGCGTAGGATACCTACTGTTTGTGTGGAAGTGTGTGTGTGTAGGATACCTATTGTTTGTGTGGAAGTATGTGCGTAGGATACCTACTGTTTGTGTGGAAGTATGTGCGTAGGATACCTACTGTTTGTGTGGAAGTATGTGCGTAGGATACCTACTGTTTGTGTGGAAGTATGTGCGTAGGATACCTACTGTTTGTGTGGAAGTATGTGCGTAGGATACCTACTGTTTGTGTGGAAGTATGTGCGCAGCTATAAAATGGATGTCTTTGTATAATGGACTTAAGAACGTTCTCTGAATAAACTGTACTCTCTTTTTGCATAAGCTGAGTCTTTGACTAATTATTATTAAACCCATGGTCTTACAGATCTCGGGGATTGGTCAGAGCTATTGATTGTCAGTTATTATCATTGGGATTGAAAATTCTCGTGACAGATTCGCATTTGTCTGGTCTCGGTCTTGACTTGGTCTCAGACCACTCACCCCACTCCCAGTTTTGGTCTTGACTCTGATTCGATTTCCTTCAGTCTTGGTGTTGAATCGTTTCGCTTTAGGTGGTCTCGAACACAACACTACCCATCAGTGAAATGTAGAACAGCCAGCCCAGTACTACATCAATAATGCCTAGTGTCTCTAATGGGTAGTGCCCTGCATGGTTCTGTCATTGTGAACATTTTGTAAATCCTTAAACATCCTCATAAGTCAGACCCTGGATAAATGTCTGCTATCAGTGGAGGATCCTCAAAGGAGGAAGGGGAGGACCACACTCAGTGAATTTCATAAAAATAAAAATAGTGAAACATTAAAAAAGTTATCCTTTTTAGATAAAACTGTACTGAATATATTCACGTCACCAAATCATTTATTAAAACACAGTTTTTCAATGAAGGTGTACAGTAGGAGGACAGGATAGATGCGAGAAGGGATTATACAATGAGCAAAGTGATCATGCTGTTTGTATGTGTCTACTATCAAAGTGAACTGTGTTGGTGGGTGTGTATTCATTCCGCCAATTCTGTTGACAAAAAATCTTAAACAGAGGGCAAATGGAATGAAACAGGGATAAACATACCTGAATTTCTCCAATAGAAACTCTCGTCTACAACTGTTGCGACTAATGGTTACACCCTAGATCAGCTAGATGCAGGCAAGAGTCTGCAAGGTGATTTTGAATGTCACGGTCACCTTGATTACAAAATAAAATTCTCCAGACCTGTGCACCTGTTGTAAACTTTCATTAGTAGGCTAGGTTGTAGCAACCTCATGATGGGTATAGGGAAAATTTGAGTACAATGTAGCAGTCTAAACCTATTGATATTACATTGAAATGGGTGAACAGAACATGAATGACAGTCATCCAATATGCTGTAATAGAAATAAGGCCATGCTCATAAAAAAATGCATCACCCTCCCTCATCTTAAATGGCATGGACCGCCACGGTCTGCTACTTACAGTGCCTTCAGAAAGTATTCATACCCCTGTTGTGTTACAGCCTGAATTCAAAATGGATTGAATAGATTTGTTTTCTCACCCATCTAAACACAATACTCAATAATGACAAAGTTTAAACATGTTTTTAAAAATGTTTGCAAATGTATTTTGAAAAAAAAAAGAAAAAAATTGAGGAAAAAAAAGAAAATTAAATACAGATCTCATTTACATAAGTATTCAAATCAAATGTAATTTGTCACCTGCTTCATACACAACAGGTGTAGACCAGCAGTGAAATGCTTACTTACTGGCCCTAGTAAAGAACAAGAAGGACCGCACACGGTTAAAGCGCCCAATTCACCGCTTTATTGACAACGTTTCCATCCGAAACGGATATTCGTCAGGTCAAACCAACAAAGTTTCACCTCACATGACCATTTCACCTCACATGACCATTTCACCTCACATGACCATTACGCACATGCCACATGGTGGGTGCAAAAACAATCTGTGTATCTCTAATAATTTGATATCAATGAGATGGGCACATGTAGTAGTTACAGAAAATCATATATATTTACAAAATGACCAAGTAGGAGACCTGGAAGGCAAGACAACTCAAAGTGGCATACTGTATTCATGTAAGAAATGGTCTGATATGAAACTCTTGGTTCAGACTTACTGGCCCTTCCCAACAATACAGAGAGAAAAAATAGAAACAAGGAATAAATACACAATGAGTAACGATAACTTGGCCATATACACGAGGTAGATATGTACATATAGGTAAGGATAAAGTGACAAGGTAAAGGGATACATAATAAACAGTAACAGCAGAGTACGTGATGAGTCAAAAGAGATGAGTGCAAATATGGTCAATGCAGATATTCTGGGTAGCTATTGGTTAACTATTTAACAAACGTTTTAGCAGTCGTATAGCTTGGGGATAGAAGCTGTTCAGGGTCCTGATAGTCCCAGACTTGGTGAGTCGATGCCGCTTGCCGTGCGGTAGCAGAGAGAACAGTCTATGACTTGGGTGGCTGGAGTCTAACAATTTTTAGGACATTCCTCTGACACCGCCTGGTATAGAGGTCCTGGATGGCAGGGAGCTCGGCCTCACTGATGTACTACCCTCTGTAGCACCTTGCGGTCGGATGCCAAATAGTTGCCATACCAAGCAGTGATGCAGCCAGTCAAGATGCTCTCAATGGTGCAGCTGTTAAGTCAATACTTTGAGGACTTTGAGGAAGCACCTTTGGCAGCGATACAGCTGCAAGTTTTTCTGGGTAAGTCTCTAAGACAGGGCCAATTTTTTTCTTGAGCAAATGGTCGGGTGGCCAGAACAAGAATTACAAATAATTTGTAGACTGCAAGAAGCCAAAAACAAATATAATATTTGACTGAAACATAATAATTTCAAATCTTGCTTAAATTTGTATATGATAACGTCTCTCTAATATGCGTGGAAAATTTTGGGAACAAATTAAAATCACTTGGAGCTGATTTCCTGGTGTTTGTACAGTTTTATTTTTATGTCCAACAATGAAAATTCAACAATAACGGGCCAAATTCGTTGGGGAACCCTTCTCTAAAAAGCTTTCCACACCTGGATGCAACATTTGCCCATTATTCTTTTCAAAATTCTTCAAGCGCTGTCAAATTGGTTGTTGATCATTGCTAGACAACCATTTTCAGGTCTTGCCATATATTTTCAAGAACATTTAAAATTGTAACTCGGTCACTCAGGACCATTCCCTGTCTTCTTGGTTAGCAACTCCAGTGTAGATTTGGCCTTGTGTTTTAGGTTACTGTCATGCTGAAAGGTGAATTTGTCTCCCAGTGTCTGGTGGAAAGCAGACTGAACCAGATTTTCCTCTAGGATTTTGCCTGTGCTTAGCTCCATTCGGTTTATTTTTTATCCTGAAAAACTCCCCAGTCCTTAACGATTACAAGCATACCCATAACATGATGTAGCCACCACTATGCTTGAAAATATGGAGAGTAGTACTCAGTAATGTGTTGTATTGGATTTGCCCCAAACATAACACTGTCACATTTTTTGCAATATTACTTTAGTGCCTTGTTGCAAACAGGATGCATGTTTTGAAACATTTTATTCTGTACAGGCTTCTTTCTTTTCACTCTGTCAATTAGGTTAGTATTGTATTAACTACAATGTTGTTGATCCATCCTCCATCACAGCCATTAAACTCTGCAACTGTTTTAAAGTCACCATTGGCCTCATGGTGAAATTCTTGAGCGGTTTCCTTCCTCTCCGGCAACTCAGTTAGGAAGGATGCCTGCGTCTTTGTAGCGACTGGGTGTATTGATATACCAACCAAAGTGTAATTAATAACTTCATCATGCTCAAAGGGATATTCAATGTCTGCTTTTTTATTTTCATCCATCTGCCAATAGGTGCCCTTCTTCAGCGAGACATTGGATAACCTCCCTGGTCTTTGTGGTTGAATCTGTGTTTGAAATTCACTGCTCGGCTGAGGGACCTTACAGATAAATGTATGTGTGGGGTACAGAGATGAGGTACTGTAGTCATTCAAAGATCATAAACCCTATTATTGCACACAGAGTGAGTCCATGCAACTTATTATTGACTTGTTAAGCAAATATTTTGTTCTGTACATATTTACGCTTACCATAAAAAAGGGGTTGAATACAAGACATTTCAGCTTTTCATTTTAATTCATTTGTAAGAATTAATAAAACATAATTCCACTTGAACATTATAGGGTATTGTGTGTAGGCCAGTGACAAAAAAAACGATTTAATCCAGTTTAAATTCAGGCTGTAACACAACAAAATGTTTAAAAAGTCAACGGGTGTGAATGCTTTCTGAAGGTACAGTATATCAAAAGACAAGAGGATCCTTTTGTGTGTAATAATATGGGCACTGCTGCTGACATTTCTGGTTGAGATACAAGGTGGCGAGGGCAGTAACTTCAGTTTCACAGCCAAAAGAGGAGAGAATTCCCAAGATCCTGTGAAGGAGTTGTTGACTCAGTGGCAACATGTTGCAGTGAATCACAGGACTGAATGCAGAATGTTCCCAGGAGAGGACTGGTATCAGACACTAACTAACAGAAAAGGTTTCACATTTAGTTTTATGTAGCGATAAAACACATTCAAAGTAACAATATATTTCTAACCAACACACTTGCGTGTTTTTTTTCTTCTTCAGGGTTTTATACCTAGTTGCCATGCATAAGAAAAAGCAGTGCAAGGATATACCGTATTGCTAGAAATTCAAACTAATTCCCACGTTAAAAGCCACTGTAGGAGAGCCAGGTGTACTGTGGTGAAGAAAGCCGCAGGCTGACAGTTTGAAAAGCTTTGGCTGATTCTCACAGACTACAGTGGCATTTCAGACATAAAGGACAGCTGCAATGTACAATGAATGATCCTGGCATTGATGTAAACCCTGATTCAAAGAGCAATCCTGCAAAAATGTAACTATGTACAGGTCGTTCCCTCAGCCTGTAGCCTGTCCAATGAAATGAGAGCATGTTGCTCAGAGACAAATCAGAAAAAAGAAAAAAAAAAGAGGTGGACAGCGTGTGAGCAAATAAATAAGCATAAGTCAGGAAATACATCTCTAAATTAACCCATGGATGAGTGAGAATACACTGGCAATATTTCCCAGCAAGAGGACCTAAAAAAGGCCCAGCTCCTCAATTACAGTGACCTACATGGCAGAGTCTTACTCAGAGTCGTGGGAATAACCCCTCTCTGGTGACCCTCTTTTGGCTTGCCCTCTTCAGCATGGCATAGGCAGAGAAGAAGACCCACAGATAAACCACAGCAATGAAAAGCATTTAGAATTGTTTCTGTGCTGGTAGTTTCTCCCCATCATGATGGTGCCACCCTTTAATTTAAAGACACCAACAGTATTGTGGCATAGTGATCAGGTATACCTTTAGCCTGGGCCCCGATGGCGTCTTTGCTCAGCAATATCTTTCCAATGACGTCATCATGGCTAGGGCAAAAAATAGAGAATTTTAATACCACAATAGCATATTCATAAAAACTTATTATAGAAAATACAGATACGCTGTCTAAAATTGACCCTGCTTCTCACAGCAGGAAAACAATCCAGCAACAAGAGGAAATGTGAATTATTATGTGGATTATAATTAATGGACATTTTTGTAGGGGCTGATATATTTATCAGTGGGGCAAATCAAGTCTGAAATTTTAAAGTGGAAATTACAAACTTTAGAAGCCTCTTTAAACGTTGAATACACCACAATTTGCATTTCCTGCTACACAGGAAAATGATCTGTGACAAATTAAGATAGCCAATCTGAAGAGAACTTCACGAGATATTTCTCAAAAAATAACTTAATATCCTATAGAGTTCCCTGATATAACAGCTAAAATATATTCATAAACTGACGAGACCGTTGATCAGGACAGGAAGGAAAATACTGAGGTTGTCTTTCATTTTTCAATCTGTGGTATCATCTGCGTGTTGGTGTTTGTTTATTCAAAGCATGCAGGTTTTTCCAAAATACACATGCATGGCTCCTAACCCAGTCCGTCTAGGTAACAAAACTCTCAAATCACAGCCTCTGCTAAACAAGCAAATACAATCATGAACATCTCTTACATTACAAAAATATGATACCTTTACAGGTTATATAGATATAACTTGTTTATACACCATTATCAACTAGTTTGTTGACACACTACAACAATTCTCTGAATTATCTTTGACAGCTGTTGAAGACCATCTTACCCAATGGTGTCCTCATCCATGACATAGAAGGAGAGCGAGTGGAACCCCGTCGGGAGGTGCAGGGTGTATTCTTCTCCCCAGAAAGGGTTAAGATTCTTCCACACTGTGGCTGTCCTGCAAGGAAAGGTTGCAAATAATTGTGACAGTAACCTCAGAACGTACTGTATGACCCTTATTTCTTATTTATAACAATATACCCTGTCGTCATGGATGTCAGTAACAATGAAAGATGACAATTAAGAATGAGGGTTGTGTGTTGAAAGTAATGAAACACAGTGACAGAATGATGATGCAATACCTTCAAAAGGTGGTGTATAGCGTAACAAAATACAAGTCTACACGCAATCATTCTTAAATCAACCTTTTCATTATGAAACATTAACTACTGCAGATGCTCAAACCATAAACTGGAGATTGCAAACCTGCTGTCTAGACATGATATTGAGGAATGACATCTGCATCATGTCCTCTATGCCAATGGGTAGCTGGAAGGTCTATTTCCATCAGTAATGTGCATCCCTTTATTATAATGACTCTGCTTTTCCAGACACCATTAGCCCACAGCAGGGTCAAAGCACCATGATGCTGACAACGAGCCAGCCAGAGACTGATGCAGATCTCTGCAGTCAGTCAACCCTCCAACTCATCTCATTATGGGAGAGCAAACAACAAAATTAAAAGACAAAACAAAACGCATCTTATCAACCTGAAACACTTCAGTTTGTCAGGAAGTAGAAACAGTGCGTTGGGATCTGGTCTGCATTCATTTTACAAAGAGGTATCAGGAGTCTTGATTAGCCAACTCGTTAGTGGTTACACATAAGGACAAATCGACCCAACAGTTCTCATACACAGTCCTTAAATGACAATAAATTAAACATATTGGAAATGTATATACACAGAGTAGACTTGTGTGCAGGCGCATAACTTGCAATATTAGAAACACACCATGATTAGTTTGATGGATTGGTAAAAATGTCCCCAATGTCCCCCAAGCGCCAAGGCAGCTACTGGCTATGTGCCTTTGCACCACAGACTCAGTTCCTAATTTTATGATTGGATCCCCCGCTGCCAAATATGCTTTTTTTGTTGTGCAGGTCCCCAGAGGCAGCCGGCTGTTCGGTAAGCGCAGCAATGCACACACACAGTATAGGATACAAGCGAATGTTCCAAAATGGCAATTAGCTGGAACACACTGTTCTAAAAAGCGCACTACACATGCGAGCGGTTTCATGTGACAGAGATGAAAATATCTGTTTGGAATTGAGAGAGAGGGGAGATCTAAAGATGCAACAACTACCATGGGTTGCTAATATAACCACGATTATGTCTTTGGCTGCTGGGCAATGAAAGAAAGTTGATTTGAAAACCAATACATTATAGAAATGCTGGTATCAATGGCATAAGGAAGAGTTTATAAAATGATTCCCTCAACATTTCTATGGTCTGATTTGGCTAGGCTAATATGAAACAAAATAAGACATGCCTCATAAAATGCCATAAAACCTCCAGGTTATTAAACGATTAAGTTAATGGTTAAATTGTTTTGAAATGCTGACTTCCTCCACTCAGATTGCAAAGTGGGTGATGTGGCTTTCTCTCCGCTCTTTTGACCATTTTCTCTGAACAAACTGTGCCTCGATTATGTCAACAGAATCAAGCCTTAATTATACTACATTATATTTGTCAAATACGACTGCCGTTTAGTCTATATTTATGTAATTAAAAGTTTGGTTACATTTTATGGTTCCCCCCTCATGTCAGCATCGGTGTGGACATATCACCTAGGCTACACTTTGAGATTTAGGCTAATTATATACAGTACCAGTCAAAGGTTTGGGCACACCTACTCATTCAAGGGTTTCTTTATTTGTACTATTTTCTACATTGTAGAATAACAATAAAGACATCAAAACTATGAAATAACACATATGGAATCATGTAGTAACCAAAAAAGTAGCCACCCTTTGCCTTGATGACAGCTTTGCGGACTCTTGGCATTCTATCAACCAGCTTCATGAGATAGTCAACTGGAATAAATTTCAATTAACAGGCATGCTTTGTTAAAAGTTAATTTGTGGAATTTATTTCCTTCTTAATGCATTTGAGCCATTCAGTTGTGTAGGGGTGGTATACAGAAGATAGCCCTATTTAGTAAAAGACCAATTCCATATTAGAACAGCTCAAATCGGTTACACCAGCCTAATCTCGGGAGTTGATAGGCTTGAAGTCATAAACAGCTCAATGCTTGAAGCACAGCAACGAGCTGCTGGCAAAACGCACAAAAGTGCTGTTTGAATGAATGCTACAAGCCTGCTAGTGCCTACCATCGCTCAGTTAGACTGCTCTATCAAATCATAGACTTAATTATAACATAATAACACAGAAATACGAGCCAAGGTCATTAATATGGTCGAATCCGGAAACTATCATCTCGAAAACAAGACTTTTATTCTTTCAGTGAAATACGGAACCGTTCCGTATTTTATCTAACGGGTGGCATCCATAAGTCTAAATATTCCTGTTACATTGCACAACCTTCAATGTTATGTCATAATTGGAGGTCGACCGATTAATCGGAATGGCCGATTAATTCGTTTTTCCGTTTTCATAATAATCGGAAATCTGTATTTTTGGACACCGATTTAAAAATAATAATAATTTATACTTTATTTAACTAGGCAAGTCAGTTAAGAACACATTCTTATTTTCAATGACGGCCTAGGAATGGTGGGTTAACTGCCTTGTTCAGGGGCAGAACGACAGATTTTCACCTTGTCAGCTCAGGGGATCCAATCTTGCAACAGTACAGTTAACTAGTCCAACGCTCTAACCATTGCACTCCACGAGTAGCCTGCCTGTTACGCGAATGCAGTAGAAGCCAAGGTAAATTGCTAGCTAGCATTAAACTTATCTTATAAAAAACAATCAATCATAATCACTAGTTATAACTACTAATCCAGTTTAGCAGGCAATATTAACCAGGTGAAATTGTGTCATTTCTCTTGTGTTCATTGCACGCAGAGTCATGGTATATGCAACAGTATGGGCTGCCTGGCTCATTGCAAACTAATTTGCCAGAATTTTACGTAATTATGACATAACATTGAAGGTTGTGCAATGTAACAAGAATATTTAGACTTAGGGATGCCACCTGTTAAGATAAAATACCGAACGGTTCCATATTTCACTGAAATAATAAACGTTTTGTTTTCGAAATGATAGTTTCCGGATTCGACCATATTAATGACCAAAGGCTCGTATTTCTGTGTGTTATTATGTTATAATTATATCTGATTTGATAGAGCAGTCTGACTGAGCAGCAGCAGACCCGTAATCATTCATTCAAACAGCACTTTCGTGCGTTTTGCCAGCAGCTCTTCGCAAGCACAGCGCTGTTTATAACTTCAAGCCTATCAGCCTAATGGCTGGTGTAACCAATGTGAAATGGCAAGCTAGTTAGCTGGGTGTGCACTAATACCGTTTCAAACGTCACTCGCGTTTAGATTTGGAGTAGTTATTCCCCTTGCGCTGCAAGGGCCGCGGCTTTTGTGGAGCGATGGGTAACGATGCTTTGAGTGTGGCTGTTGCCGATGTGTTCCTGGTTCGAGCCCAGGAAGGGGAGAGGAGGGGGACGGAAGCTATACTGTTACACTGGCAATACCTCAATGCTTGGTCAAGTAAGCAATATCAACTCCTGGCCACTGTTGACGAAGTCATTTCCTTGCTGTTCTTGATCTAAGCTGCCTCCTGATAATTAGATGGTCGCTTTCTTTCTCATCTTGATCAAGACCAATACCTAAGAACATCCAATAGTCAAAGGTATATGAAATACAAATGGTATAGAGAGAAATAGTCCTATAAATACTATATTAACTACAACCTAAAACCTCTTACCTTGGAATATTGAAGTCTCATGTTAAAAGGAACCACCAACGTTCATATGATCTCATGTTCTGAGCATGGAACTTAAACGTTAACTTTTTTACATGGCACATATTTTACATGGCACACATTTTTACATGGCACATATTACTTTCTTCTCCAACACTTTGTTTTTGCATTATTTAAACCAAATTGAACATGTTTCATTTATTTTAGGCTAAATTGATTTTATTGATGTATTATATTAAGTTAAAATAAGTGTTAATTCAGTATTGTTGTAATTGTCATTATTACAAATAAAAACATTTAAAAAACGGCTGATTAATTGGTATCGGCTTTTTTGGGCCTCCAATAATCGTTATCAGCGTTGAAAAATCATAATCAGTCGACCTCTAGTCATATGTACAGTATACAGTACCAGCCAAAAGTTTGGACACACCTACTGTTCCAAAGGGTTTTTCTTTATTTTTTACTATTTTCTACATTGTAGAATAATAGTGAAGACATCACAACTATGAAATAACACATATGGAATCATGTAGTAACCACAAAAGTGCTAAACAAATCAAAATATATTTTATATTTGAGATTCATTTAAGTAACCACCCTTTGCTTTGATGACAGCTTTGCACACTCTTTGCATTCTCTCAACCAGCTTCATGTATTAGTCACCTGGAATGCATTTCCATTAACAGGTGTGCCTTGTTAAACATTTATTTGTGTAATTTCTTTCCTTCTCAATGCGTTTGAGCCAATCAGTTGTGTTGTGACAAGGTAGGGGTGGTCTACAGAAGACAGCCCTATTTGGTAAAAGACCAAGTCCATATTATGGCAAGAATAGCTAAAATAAGCAAAGAGAAACCCCAGTCCATCATTACTTTAAGACATGAAGGTCAGTCAATCAGGAAAATGTCAAGAACTTTTGAAGTTTCTTCAAGCGCAGCCACAAAAACCATCAATCGCTATGATGAAACTGGCTCTCGTGAGGACCACCACAGGAAAGGAAGACCCGGAGTTACCTCTGCTGCACAGGATAACTTCATTAGAGTTAACTGCACCTCAGATTGCAGCCCAGATAAATGATTCACAGAGTTCAAGTAATAGACACATCTTAACATCAACTGTTCAGAGGAGACTGCGTGAATCAGGCCTTCATGGTTGAATTGCTGCAAAGAAACCAACAAGAAGAAAAGACTTGCTTGGGACAAGAAACATGAGCAATGGACATTAGACTGGTGGAAATCTGTCCATTGGTCTGATGAGTCCAGATTTAAAATTTTGGTTCCAACCGTTGTGTCTTTGTGATTGTGTTTACCAAGTGTATTCCTTTCCTGAGTGAGTTTGAGAGTTTGTTGTTTTTTCAAGTGTACTGTGATCCTGGGGCTACCGTTTCTTAGTAAAGTATTATGTTTATCCTTAACCACCGATTCCTTGTCTGTTCTTTTTTCTGCACCTGGGTCCAACCTCACCACGTCACAGCAAGCTTCTGCCCAAACATGGACCCAGAAGAGATCGCCCAGATCAAAAATGTTGTAACCCACCAAGGAGTATCATTGAGGAGCCCATTCAGATGGGGGACACACGTCTGAGCCCACAGGAGCGTGACAGGCGCATGTGCGAAGGCTGCTTCCTCTACTGCGGAGGTCTCGCCCATCTCCGTACTACATGCCCAGAGCTGATGGGAAACGCCAGGGCTCGGCAGGACAAGGTGAGGCCCTGACAAGCTGTGAAGTTATCCACCGGCTACCCAGTCACCGTCTGTCACTACCTGCAACCCTCCACTGGGACAACCGTCAGCACCAGATTCAAGCCTTAGTGTAATCCGGGGACACAGTTCATTTGATTGATCAGAACTTTGCCAGAGAATTACAAATCCCCTGAGTGAAATGTCCCATCCCTCTGCAGATTCAAGGCCTCGATGGACGACTGCGTCATAGAACTCCTACCCGGCTCCACACCTCCCTGGGGTCGTCTGTACTCCCTCTCAATCCCTGAAGCAGCAGTCATGGACAATTACATCTGGGAGTCGCTGGAGGCATGTTTCATTCACCCCTCTACATCTCAAGCTGGTGCAGGCTTCTTCTTCATGGGTAAGAAGGATGGAGGCCTGCATCCTTGCATCCATTAGAGGGCTGAACCGGATTACGATAAAGAATTGTTACTCCCTACACCTTATGTCCCGCCGCTTGGAGTTAGCCTTTAACACCCCTAGTGGTCACTGAGTATTTAGTCATGCCCTTCAGATTATCGAAGTCACCAGCAGTCTCTCAAGTATTGGTCAATGACACTCTTAGGGATATGTTGAATCTGTTCATCTTTGTTTACTTCTACAACATCCTAATCTTCTCCAAATCCCTTCCGGAACACATACTGCACACCCGCCAAGTCCTTAGACGCCTCCTGCAGAGTCAACTGTCAAGATAGAGAATTTGAGTTCCACGTATCCCAAGTGTCCTTCCTGGGTCACATTATCTCTACCGCAGGAATCCAAATGGATCCCGTAGAGGCAGTCGCCGACTGGCCCCGTCCCACCTCCCTCAAGCCGATCCAGTGGTTCCTCGGGTTTGCCAGTTCTTACGCAACTTTGTGGTGGCAGCGACTCTCACGGTTCTAACCCGCAAGTCTAACCCGCAAGTTGCTGGACTCCTGAGGCTGACAGTGCATTCATGGAGCTCAAGGGACTTTTCACCTCCAAACACATCCTCGTTCATCCTGATCCTACTCTTCCCTTTGTGGCAGAGGTGGACACCTCAGACACCAGAGCAGGGGTGGTCCTTTCACAGCGGAACGAGGAGGACAAGAAACTGCAGCCATGCGCCTTTCTCTCCAAGCGGTTCTCGCCAGCGGAACACAACTAAGATGTAGGCAACCGGGAGCCCTTGGCAGTTAAGTGAGCCCTTGAGGAGTGGAGACACTGGTTGGAGGGGGCACCTCATCCTTCGTGATCTGGACATACTATAAGAACTTGGTCTCCATTCAAGAAGCCAAGAGATTGAACGCTCGCCAGGCTAGGTGGGCTGTTTTTTTAACAGGTTTGATTTCACACTAGCCTATCGACTGGAATCCAAGAATCAGAAAGCAGACGCCCTGTCCCGCCAACACAATGTCTCTAACGAGGAGAGAGACTCCTAGCCCATCATCCCCAGCTCCCGCGTTGTGGCCCCTGGGATATGGAGTATTGAGACCACGGTCCGACATTCCGAGACCCAGGAACCTGACCCCGGCAGGGTACCCACTAAAAATACTTTACATTCCGCAATCAGCCCATTCCCAAGTACTACAATGAGGACACTCCTCTCAATTAACTGCACATCCAGGTCAAGTCCTCACGACAGCGACCAGCTGGGTTGCGCCAACCTCTGCCCATCCCCAGCCGGCCCTGGTCCCACCTGTCCGTAGACTTTATCACAGTGTTACCTCCATCCCAAGGGCTTACCACTATCCTGGTGGTCATTGATCGGTTCTCCAAGGCAGCCCATTTCATTGCCTTACCCAAGTTGCCCTCAGCGAAGGAGACCTCTGATCTCATGATTAACCATGTCTTTCGACTACAAGGACTTCCCCAGGACATTGTATTGGATCGTGGGCCTCAGTTCGCTGCACAGTATTGTAAAGCCTTCTGCTCCCTGCTGGGGGAGTCGGTGAGTCTCTCCTCTGGGTTCCACCCACAGTCAAATGGGCAAACGGCGCGGGCCAACAGGAGCTGGAGAAGTTCCTCCACTGTTTCGTCTCTACCCAGTCCAGCAACAGGAGCAAGTTCCTTGTCTGGGTGGAGTAAGCTAACAACACACCGCCGAACTCGTCCACTGGACTCTCGCCCCCCGCCGTTTTCTGAACAAGAGGCCGAAGCGGGGGTGCCTCGGCTTTCATTCAACGATGTTGCAGCACCTGGATCAGAGCGCGATCCTCCTTGCTCCGCTCCTCTGCCTGACAACAACCCCAGGCAAACTGACACCGAAGGCCTCTTCGGGTATGGCTGTCCACCCGTGATCTTCCCTTAAAAAGGTGGACTCGCGGAAGCTCACTCCGCTCTACATAGGACCATTCAAGATCCTTAGTCGCATCAACCCAGTCACCTATCGTCTTCAGTTTCCCTGGTCTATGAGGGTCTTTCCATGTCTCCCGTCTCCCATCCTTCCATGTCTCCCGTCTCAAGCTGGTGAGGACCAGTCCATTCGGCCCCTCCGCCCCCTCGACTTGTTGATGGTCGTCCGGCCTACACTGTCCGGTGTCTCTTGGAGGCTCGTTGGGTCCGAGGTACCCTGCAGTACCTAAATGACATACCAAATCTAACTGCCTGTAGCTCAAGCCCTGAAGCAAGGATATGCATATTATTATTATTTTTGACCCCCTTTTCTCCCAAATTTCGTGGTATCCAATTGTTAGTAGTTACTATCTTGTCTCATCGCTACAACTCCTGTATGGGCTCAGGAGAGACGAAAGCCATGCGTCCTCCGAAACACAACCCAACCAAGCCGCACTGCTTCTTAACACAAAATGTTGCAGTCTGGCTTCAGTTTTTAAAGCTTGACAATGAATACCAAAAAACAAAACCTGCAGCAAAACACAATACAAAGGGGAAACATGTAGGTATATTACTGCAACATTTGAGAAGTAGCCTAGGCTGGCTACACAACTACAAGACATTTTGAGTGCACCATACAACAATGCTGCATTCAACCGCACCGGTAATCCATGCAGTGCAAAACATTTTTTTTAAACTTGTTTTTCAAACGTTACAACAACCTATAGCTACGTTTTTGTTATTTGGAATTATTAAATATTTGTATATTAGGGTCGCAGCATATTATGTACATATGCAAGCATAGCAGCAAAGACTGGATAAATATTATGTATCGCTTATTTTGTTTTAACATGTTAAAATGCTATATACAGTATCCTATGTACCTAAGTGGACATTATAAAGGAGCATATTTCTTTCAAATATTTAGCAATGGCCAGTTTGGGTTGCAAGTTGCAAGTTTTTTAAATAAAAACAAATAGGCTATGTCAGTGTAACAGTATAACTTTAGACCGTCCCCTCGCCCATACCCGGGCGCGAACCAGGGACCCTCTGCACACATCAACAAGTCACCCACAAAGAATCGTTACCCATCGTTCCACAAAAGCTGCGGCCCTTGCAGAGCAAGGGGAACCACTACTTCAAGGTCTCAGAGCAAGTGACGTCACCGATTGAAACGCTACTTAGCGCGCACCACCGCTAACTAGCTAGCCGTTTCACATCCGTTACATCAGGCCCGCAAATATTTTTTCAATACGATAGAGTTTGACACCCCTAGGCTAGCATATCTATTTATGTAGCTAGCTAAAAACACGGAGCCTAACGTTAGCTAGCTAGCTGCTGGGAGGATGTCATTGGAGGAGTGGCATGAGTGACCGACTTTTCCCCTCATATAATTTTTCAGTGGCTACAACTAGGGATGCATGTATCATTTGGTTAGCTAGCAAGAAATGTATATTGACTTATTCACAGTTAGCATATCTCTTAGTTGTCAATCAAATGTATTTGGCAGGCAGGCAAGCAAGATCCCATTCAGTTGTCAAAAAGTGGATTGGGACAAGCATGCATTGGTAGGCAAGCTGCAAAAGGAAGAGCAGGCTACTATTCCCCATCGTTTATCTGTGCAATTTTGACGGCCAACTGGCTGAAAAAGTTTGAGAGGGTCTGGGTTCCCTCGTTAGATTTTAGCTCATCTCACTCTGGCTAGCATTAGTTGTTGATCTTGTTGTTGATGTGCATAGGCAACTGAGGGAGAGAGAGCCTACCTGTTCATGGTTGCTTGATCAATATTACTGTGAAGTTCCTAAATGTAAGAGGACTCCCGTGGTATTTACATACGTATTTGCAGAAATCCATTCAGGTGTGTTTTGTGGCTTTTGGCGAATGCGTTCTAATGATCTAAAGTCTCGCTGTTGCTACTGCCTGTAAACACACAGTCCAGTTCAAAGTAAATGACGGCAGGCCCGTGTGGCAAATGGCTTATTTGCATATAGGCCTACTGTAGCTCTGATTAGAAATTAAGCACCAGTCTGCATAGAGTCCAGGACAAAACATGTTTGTATTCAGTTTTATTTACTGCAGTGTCTATTAAATTGTCCAATTGCTCTTCTGTTTTCCCACTGTATATTGCTATAGATTTTTCACAAATGCCTTAGCATATGTCATTCCCAAACATTCTATGAATTTATGAAAATGACCATATCTAAGTGCTCGCTTGTCAGAACATTAACAAATGCTGTCATTCTTCCTGGGGATTTATATGAACAGATTTTTAAAAAGATTTCATGTTGCTAAAACGCTGTCAGTTCCACTTTAATGGAGGTGCCAATGCCAAAGAGGAGAAAAGTGCAGGACATAAGATTTTTGGGGAGTGCAGAGGACTGTAAGTAAATGTTAGCTTATTAACATTAATTAGATTCTGCTTTTATTCACTATTCTTTATTTACTGTCTGGCAATAGGTATAGCTAGCTAGCTAACTACACTGTACAATTCAATAGACTGGTACTACATAGTCAGCTAACTAGCTATACATATTGCCAGACAATAAATTAATAACTTTGCTAATAAAAGCAGAATCTAATTCGTGTTGATAAGCTAACCCCATCACTGCTAAGTGCAGCCATTTTTGTCATATGATAATTGTATTTGGTTATACGATTATGGGAAGGTTCAAAGACAGGCAATACAGAGAGTGAGTGAGAGAGCACCACCCATGTTGAGGCAAGGAGAGGACGAACAAGTCATCAGGTGAGAATTTGAGTTGTGTAACCAAGGAAGATGTTTCTCGACTCAGATTGCCTTGACTCCTTTGATGTTAATTGGGTCGAAGAAATGTGTTATTGAAGACCATGTGGTTAAGAGTACACAAATAGAATAATGGGTTTTAACTGTTTAAATGTAGTTAAAGAAGGGTTGTGGG
This sequence comes from Oncorhynchus mykiss, assembly GCF_057628025.1. Classification (NCBI taxonomy): domain Eukaryota; kingdom Metazoa; phylum Chordata; class Actinopteri; order Salmoniformes; family Salmonidae; genus Oncorhynchus; species Oncorhynchus mykiss. Next base: position 54,631,501 of record NC_143032.1, on the reverse strand, counting down.
CGGTGACTTTCTGAGTTTGTCGTTATTGGGGTATATTGACCAAATGATCAGGACATTTTTGAATGTATTTCCCCTTCAGAATTAACCAGAAATAACCGTTTCAAAACTTTTTTAACACCAGGAGGACCTCGGACACCCTAGAGGGGTGAACTGACACCGGAAACCACTGACCCCGACCCCCGAATATCAAACACAAACTTACACCATTGCTTGTGTGGAGACACAGCCAAAAACAGGGCAATGCACTGCCTGAACCATGGTTACCTGCTGGTGTCCTAAAGGCCAGCTCTGGATCAGGTTCTCATGGGCTTGTGGGGGGCTCAAGCTAAGAACACCACAGTCCTGATCAGTAATCACACATCTATCCTACTGTACCACATCCCAACCCACTCCCTCATCATACATTCTGTTCTCATCCAGTTTTGAATTCAACGTGTATGCAGGATACAATAGTTTCATTTGAACTGATAAATATTTTTGCATTTACAGTTGTCCCCTTATGTACATCAGTTTTCATGTTCTTGGCAGCAGCATGCCACTTGCTGTCACATGAAATTCTAAAGTAGCAGTATAGCCCACTTATCAATAGCATTTCTGATCATAAAATAGTCAAATTAAGTAGCAAACAAAACAAGAACGCATAGGACTTGATGGACTCACCTGGCCACAACTTCATTGTCCACTTTTACAATGCAATATGGGTCACTGGTCCCAGAGCTTCAGAGATAACAAAAAAAAGTTAAAACATTTTTAAAAAAAAGTTCAATATATATTTAAATAAGATGGAATTAAGATGGAATTATGGTACAAGCCCACTGTGCACAGAGGTAAATTCAACATATGTTCCACGTTGGTTCAACGTATGACATTACGTGGAAACAACGTTGATTCAACCAGCGTGTTCCCAGTGGGAGAGGAAACCTACAGATATGTCTTCACTTATTATTTGCTTAAGAACGTATTGATATACATTTCTTAGAGAACACCTGTCAAGTATACTCATTTTTAACATACACTAATCTGTAAAACAAAGGTATTCTTGACTTCAAACAAGTGTACGTCCTATAAGTGTACTTCACACAACGAGACACCTATAAATAAGCAAATAGTAGTAATTGCTGCCTGATTACAATTACGAAATACTCACACGTCTTTGGCTGGTAGGCTCCTGCCCTCTACAATACGGAAATATAGGGATGTGTTTTTGGCCATTTCTGACAGAGAGTGGTTTTGCCACTTGTTTTCATCTGCCCATCCAAGATCCTTACTACGGTGCTCCCCTCATCAGCAAGTGTGTTCTCTTCATTTCTGGCACCTTTTGCGCGTGACGGCGCGTCGAGCCCATGTTAATCAATGTTGTATCGTTTGCATTGTACAGGTTTAGATATATAATTAACAGTCACGTTGCAAACGAATAAGCGTAAGACCAGTGTAGACAAACAAACAACAATGTTGTTAAATGTTTGGGTGGAAACAACCAAATGTTTTATATATCTAAAGTATCGTGCCAATAAACAAATCTATATTTTCTGACTGACATTTACTTTCCTAATTTCGGTCCTTTGAAGAAAATAATCATCCTATGCGTATTTTCGAATTTCCAGATACGATTTGTAGCCACCTATTTTAATGGAAAAAAATGTAGATCATAGTAGCTACTTTAAAAAACTATACATCTTTAGACTTCATTGGCGTCTCATTAACCTGCACTACCTGCCGAAAAGAGACACATGACACTGTCAACTACAGTTGCGAACACAAGCATCCTCAAGTCATTAGCGATGCTCAGCTGCTCGCCTTGTTGCATCTGCACCTTACTCGATTGACAGACATTGCGCGGCGCACGCCATCTAGCGGACGAATTTACCTTCTGCAAGTTCTCGCGCCCCCTAACTCGCGTTTGTTTGTGTCAAATTATAGTTACATATTTAAAATGAACTTTTCTATCCTAATATAATACATACTAAGATTGATAACAAAAATTAAATTAAATAAAAATCATATGAGAAGATTAATTTACAAGCAGGCATCTTATAGACAACAAACCTTTTGTTAGGGTCCTCCCACAGAGCATCAGCCGCTTGCCTGACTGTTTGCTAGGCTACAGCAGAAATGCACGATACATTGTGTATACTACGTTTTGATGAACTTCTAAAATAAATTACTGTAGTTGGGTAACTTGGTAAGTATGTGGTTCATCTACGATTTTACGGTAAAGGGTATGATAATAACCCTGTGCTTTGGCTCAGAGTGATGCTAACTAGCTAGCATGATGGATTGCTGACTTATTCATGACTCGGAAATCCTTTGGGCTCCCTTGATTTTTCTCGAAAGCTAGCTCGGGGATAGCTAAAAACATCGACCTTCTGGTGTAAATATTATGGATTTTGGTGATTGATATGGTTCTTTGACTTCACTTTAGAAAATGGAGAGTTATCCTGCGGTATACGAAGAGCAGAATGATTCTACAAAACAACAAGAGAGACATTACTACTTACTTTCAGAACTACAAACCCTTGTCAAAGATTTGCCCAGGTAACCAGCCCAACCTAGCACTATGGGATAATTTAAATTGCATTTACCTTATTCCTCGCATCTTCTTTCCTCGCGTCTATCTAAAACCCCATCGAATGGTCCCTTCCAATTGATTATTTGAGAAGGTGAGGATGCGAGGAATCAAGTTAAAGCAATTGAGGTTCTCCACATAACTAGGAGTTACATAACCATGAGTGCATATAAGATATCTACAGTTGTTGGATGTCAGAGGCATGTCAGAATTTCAGGTAGTCCCATCCCTGTTTCAGTCTGTTTGATTCCTAGTGAATACACCCCAGGTGTTACAGAAACTAGACTTGACCTCCAGAAACAAATCTGTTGAACTATTTCTCCCCCATGTCCAGCTCCTTTCAGCAGCGCCTGTCCTACACCACACTGAGTGACCTGGCTCAGGCACTCATAGATGGAACAGTGTATGATATAGTACAGGGACTCCTGGACATCCAGCACCTGACTGAGAGGAATCTGTACAACCAGAGACAAAAGCTACACTGTGAGCATCGAGGTGTGTCTCTCTAGGTTTCACATGTTCTCTGTCTTACACTCAAATGGTTATTTTTTTATATGTTGGTGTGCCCATTATACTAGGGATCTGAGGTCCTTTGACCTTACAATGTCTCTATTCTCTTCCTCATGCCCAGCACTCAAGCAGGATTTGATTCGTAAGCATAAAGAAGCCCTACAGGTTTGCAAGTCCCACAACCTTGCAGTTATGAAAACCAATCAACAAGGAGAAACTGAGGTATGGAATTGACAAAGCAACATGCCATTTTATTAGTCTTTTTGTTGTTGTTGATATGCTGTTATATTAGTTTTCCACATGTTATCGAAACATCCATCATCCTATATCACAGCCACAGAGTTAAATTATGTTGATCATGTCAGAGTTATTATTGTTATGATTGTCTCTATCAGGCTCTGGAGATTCGAGTGAGAGAGGAGCAAAGGATGATGGATGAGAAGATTGTGGTGGAGATGGACCAAAAGGTGATAGACCAGCAAAACACCTTGGAGATGGCTGGAGTCCCAGGGTTTTACATAACCACCAATCCCCAGGTGAATCAACACTTTGTAAATGTACATTCTTGTGCATATGGCAGATGCATGAAACATAATGGTTCAATGTCATTGTGTGCTTCTACATAAGCTCATAACCAGATGTCTGTTCTATCAAATAATATGGTAGATTTTAGTTTGTCTCCATTATAATGTTTATTTATTTAGGTAAATGTATTGCCTTGAATTCTAAAAAAAATATTTGTTCTGCCGTTTGAAGTGTTGAAAGCTAAGTACACTTCCATTGGGGTCAGGGGGTGAAACACCGATTGCAGTGCAAAAACATTTCCAGTAGATGGTGGTAGAGGCTCTCTCGTTCCACCATTGTAACATACCTGTATGCTGCAGGTGTAGACAAATTGTGGGTTTTTAGCTGCTTCACTGGAATCATATCCTGGAGGCAGTCAGTGCAAGCAGAGTGCCAGCCACTTTAAAGGAATACTGCGGCAATGAAACCGTTTTATACCTCCTACTGTACCTGTAGACTTCCAGTTATTGCGCTAATGCTAGTTAGCATTGACTCGCAAAACTACCTCTAACTTCCTTCATAATGCACACCGAGACATAAAAATGATTTTGGGCGTGCGCAGCTTAACGCATTCTTGGTTTTGCGGGACTGCACTGCTCACGTAGCCAGTGTAGCAGGCTTCATTGACAGCAATCGGCGTGCGTCACTAGCAGCTCACACCTGGCAAAAGTTGCATGTCCAGTGGAGTAGTAGGTCTGTAATGCCTCGGGAGATTTCATGTTCCATTCTTGTCATTGCAGGAGCTGACGATGCAGATTAACCTGCTTGAACTGATACTTAAACTTCAACAGAAAGAGTCCCAGTCAGGAGTTCTGTCATGAGCCAGACACACACACACACACACACAGACAGGGTCTGATTGTGTTAAATAAAGCACTGGACACTGAAGAGCATTTCCTAGAGTGGATAGACACTTCAAAGAGCATCCTGTCCTCTTGTTAGTGAGCACTTGAGCGGGGCTCAGGATTCACGTTCAGGTTCATGTCTTCAGGTGCTGTGTGTGTTCCCCTAAATGCACATGGAAACCAAGAAGTTGTATTGCTTTGTGATTCTATGTAGAAATCACTGGTTCTGGATGGTAATGGGGTCCCTGATGAGAGTGCAGGAATTTGAAGAATCGCTGAAGGCTGTAGATACGTTTCTATTTGTGTTGCCACTCACTCACAGATAAAAAATGGAAATAATTTGTATTATTCATCCAAGTTATCATGTTTGTGATGACATTATTATTTTTCATTCATGTTTATCAACATTACATGTTTACCATGATTTTGGCCCTTGTAAAATGTGTGTTCATGAAATAGTCCATTTACTTTGATTGTGACTCCTGTTTCTTTATTAGTCTAGTCAGTGACAATAGGGTCTACCTACATTGGTTAAAAGGTATTCAAATTGACTAGTACTATACATACTTAGAGGACTTGAATATAATTTGCATTCTGATACTGTAGCATATATGAGTTACTATGGTAGATGAATACTTCTGACAGCTTTAGACTTAAACTCGTGGGAATTGGCCTATATGGATAGAGCTCAATTGAAATGTTTCTTACAGAAGAAATATGAAAGCATAACCATGGTGGCAATTAAAATAGAAGAGTTTGGAGATTATGAGTAAATTATTAGACTTAAGGTGAGGACACAATAGTTCACCTGACACAACTGAATTCAAACATTGCACTGTTAATTTAATGAGCATTTGACATTTTCTGTGCTTTTCACTCTATTTGTTCATAATGAAATCTTAAAATACTTTGGATACATTCAGTAACATAAGAATATTAATTGAACATGTGGGGTAGGTGCAACATATGACAAGGTTTAGAGTGAGGGTCTAATTGGTCCGTGACTGTGGCAACACATCTCCAAAATGTTCACAGTTCCTAAGTAATTTCAATGCACTTTTATGACTCAAATAATAATCTTCAACCATAAGGTGCTTTTTTAAAATCTCTTAGCGATGCAATTGAGGAACTAGAGCAAGCGCTTTTGTTTTGTTTTGTTTGGAACACAGCCCTGCATCCCAGCCATCACACAATAACTTGTGGTTTACACATTCTAAAAACAGTCCATTATAAATTGCAATCTGAGTCAGGTGGGAATCATTTGAAAGCTTGTTATATTGCCTACATGACTAGCTAAGTTATAAAATCCAATCTTAGTGTTATGATTTCACAAGGCAATTCAAAGAAGCAGATAATTTTGATGCGCATGGAATGGATTCATGAGTGCATTCAGATGCGTGTTCCATGGCCAATTTTCTTCACAATAGACAGGCTCATTCTGTTCAGAACAACCCAGTGTATCTTGTAATGTCATCTACACACAATACCCCATAATGTCAAAGTTAAATGTTTTTAGACATTTTTACAAATTAATGAAAAGTAGAAATGTCAGATTCAACAACAAAGACCAGGGAGGTTTTCCAATCCCAAACAACGGACATTGAATATTTCTTTGAGCATGGTAAAGTTAATAATTACACTTGGGATGGTGTGTCAATACACCCAGTCACTACAAAGATACAGGCATCCTTCCAAATTCAGTTGATGGAGATAAAGGAAACTGCTCAGGGATTTCACCATGAGGCCAATGGTGATTTAAATGTTTTTATCAATTGTATTTTACCACCCTTTTCTCCCCAATTTTGTGATATCCAATTATGATCTTGTTTCATCGCTGCAAACGGGCTCGGGAGAGGCGAAGGTTGAGTCATGTGAAACATGACCCCCCAAACTGCGCTTCTTAACACCCGCCTGCTTAAGCCGGAAGGCAGCCGCACCAATGTGTCGGAAACACTGTTCAACTGACAACTGAAGTCAGCCTGCAGGCACCTGGCCCACCACAAGGAGTCGCTAGAGCACGATGAGCCAAGTAAAGCCCCCCCCCCGGCCAAACCCGCCCCTAACCCGGACGACGCTGGGCCAATTGTGCGCAGCACTATGGGACTCCCGGTCACGCCAGTTGTGACACAGCCTGGGGTCTGTAGTGACGCCTCAAGCACCACGATGCAGTGCCTTAGACCACTGTGCCACTCAGGAGGCACCTCAATGGTGATTTTAAACCAGTGACAGAGTTAAATGGCTGTGGTAGGAGAAAACTGAGGATTGTAGTTACTCCACAATTGTAGTTACTCCACAATACTAACCTAAATGACAGAGTGAAAATAAGGAAGTTTGTACAGAATTAAAATATTCAAAAGCATGGATCCTGTTTGCAATAAGGCAATACTGCAATAAAAATTGTCAAAGAAATTAACTTTTTGTCCTGAATATAAAGAATTGTGTTTGGGAAAAATCCAACACAGCACATCACTGAGTACCAATCTTCATATTTTCAAACATGGTGGTGGTTGCATCATGTTATGGGTATGTTTGTCATCGGCAAGGACTAGGGGATTTTTTGGGGATGAAGAAATGGAATAGATTCAAGCACAGGCAAAGTCCTAATATGCAAAGCCAAATATACAGTGGAGTTACTTACCAAGATGACATTGAATTTCCTGAGTGGCCTAGTTACAGTTTTGACTTAAATCAGTTTGAAAATCTATGGCTGTCTAGTAATGATCAACAACCAACTTCACAGAGCTTGAAGAATTTAAAAAAGAATAAGGGCAAATATTGTACAAGACTCAGAAAGACCCAGAAAGTAATCGCTGCCAAAGGTGATTCTAACATGTATTGACTCAGGGGGTTGAATACTTATCTAATTAGTGTTATTTTTAATTAATTAAAAATAAGTTTTAATTTTTCTTTCACTTTGACATTACAGAATATTTTGTGTAGATAGTTGACTATTAAATACATTTAATCCCACTTTGTAACACAATGTGGAAAATGTGGGAAAAGTAAAAGGGTGTGAATACTTTCTGAAGGCACTGTATGACAACAATGAAATTAAAAAAATGTGCCAAATACAACAGGTTCACCTTACAGTGAAATGCTTACTTACAAGCCCTTAACCAACAATGCAGTTAGGTAATATGTACATGTACGTAGAGTTATTAAAGTGACTATGCATAGATAATAACATAGAGTAGCAGCAGTGTAAATGGCGGGTGCAAATAGTCTGGGTAGAAGGAGTCTTATGGCTTGGGGGTAGAAGCTGTTTATAAGCCTCCTGGACCTAGACTTGGCGTTCCGGTACCACTTGCCTTGCGGTAGCAGAGAGAACAGTCTATGACTAGGGTGGCTGGAGTCTTTGACAATTTTTAGGGCCTTCCTCTGACACCGCCTGGTATAGAGGTCCTGGATAGAAGGAAGCTTGACCCCAGTGATGTACTGGGCCATACGCACTACCCTCTATAGTGCCTTGTGGTCGGAGGCCAAGCAGTTGCCATACCAGGCAGAGCTTTGGTTGAGTTTCCCTGGCACTGTTTCCACATGCTAAAGTCATGGGACCGATATTAGAATTTTTCAGCATCATGTTCAAACATCTATAAGTGACTTTGTAGAGCTTCACAATCAATTATAGATACTTTCAGTTGATTTGGAGATGGTGCATGAAAAATGCTAATATCTGTCCCATGACTTGAATGGGATTTATGTCATTATGTTAAAACGTTAGCATGTGAAAACAGTAACAGGGAAACTAAACCAAAAGCATGGATTGTTGTCATACAACAGGTTACTTTTAACAAGGTAAGGAAACCATTGTGGAATTTTAGAATTTTTTTGAACTATCCATTTAAACATTTCCCAGGCATTACTGACTTATTCCAGATTTTATAACTTGTGGATAAGTATTTTAAGTTTCGGCTAACCATATTATGTTATAGCAATCTGTCATTCGGTGATACAGTCGATGGCAAGGAACTGATGATGCATGTAATGTCTGAGAAGGGGTATGCGACGCTTGTCTGATGGCTGATCCTATCGTCATCAGATGTACAATAGACCAGTACTGTGCCTTTAAGAAGAGAGCTCGGTCAGCTCACAATCCTCTGGTTCTCCACCTTCCTCCCTTCTGTTGAGCTTCAAGGGATATCAACCGGGCCCGAGATAGGCTACTGATAAGCAATATTCAGCATTCAAGGTAAACCAATAAATTAATTTGTTACCATAATAGAGCGTTTTATATTACACTATATATGCAGAATAGCAGCAATGGTGTTTCTCACCTGGCTCTTGCCATAGGCTACCTATTGAACCACCTTGTTTGTGCCACAATAAAGCAATATAAAACGTAAAATGTCATAGAATAGTCAGCCATTGCTTTATTAAAATAGCTTATCGTTTGTCATGAATAATATTTGCATGAGTTTCCATTTTCTTTTAAATTATTAATGTGGATTTTGTGAAAACGACGCACATAAAGCCATTCATTCTATTTCACACGAATCACCCGGTTATTATGGAGGACAGATGTATGGGTCGCTTCACTTTGTGTTGGTGTTTATTTCTAGGGAATAAAAGCGTTACGTAATGTATTTCTAGCATTGAGGCACAACTCGCCATATGCTCGCAGCGCGCAGTTTTGTCGGAAACGGTGCATCAGAAAAGCCGCCTACCGATGGTCCAATTTGTAAATGTATTCTATCACATAAAACGTCAATTGATGTTTGATTTTGGTACAGCAGCGTTAAATCATAACCAAACAGCTGTGTATGAATATGGTTAGGCTACTTCTAGTCAGTCTCATTACAGGAAGCTGAATATAATAGCCAACAGGCCTATCATCATTAGGCCAATTTGGACTGCCAGTGAATAGAAGACGTGTCAAACACCCAGAGCAGATGTTTGAACTCTTTAGTATGGACAGTTATTGATCACTCTTAGACAGAGCGATCACATTTAGTTAAATTGCATACTTTATAGCTTTATTGATAGGTTTTACATTACTCAGGTAGACCCAATAGACATTTATTAAGATAAGGCAAATACGAAAAATGTGTCTGCAATTCTGAACATGTTGTTTCCACCTTTTGATGAGGGCAGACATGGAAAGCACAGCATCATCAATATGACATCAGGCAGCAGTGTGGATAGGTGATCGATGGATGAGTTGAGTTGCTTTTGTCTACCTGCTCTGAAGTCACAGGCTTCAGGGCAAATTCAATGATGGCTGCTTTGTCCCTGCATGATGGTATGCATGTGTGTTTTTGTCTCACAGGTTAGTCGAACAGGAGAAGAATGGATCCAGTTTGAGCATCTTGACTGATAAGACCCTGTCCAGTTGCTGAGTGTGATCCTGTAACCATGGCGACCTGTGGGCGTGGCTGTGTCCCTGCAGTGCGTTTCTGCCAGAGGCTGAACCGACTGAAGACCCTGGATGATGACTTGATGGTGACGTCAATGAAGCGTTGCCTGACCATGGTGGACCTAGCCCTGCTGGGTGTTGGTGGCATGGTGGGCTCTGGCCTATATGTCCTGACTGGCACTGTTGCCAAGGACACCGCTGGACCTGCCGTGGTCCTCTCCTTCCTCATAGCAGGCATCGCCTCCCTGATGGCTGCCCTCTGCTATGCAGAGTTCGGAGCTCGTGTTCCCAGAACGGGCTCGGCCTACATGTTCACCTATGTTTCTTGTGGAGAGATCTGGGCCTTTCTCATTGGGTGGAACGTAGTGTTGGAGTACATGATTGGTGGAGCCGCAGTGGCGCGGGCGTGGAGTGGTTACCTGGACTCCATGTTTAACCACACCATCCAGAACTACACAGAGAACCACATAATGAAGTGGAATGTTCCCTATATCGCCCACTACCCTGACCTGCTGGCTGCCGGGATTTTAGTTGTTGCCACTATCTTCATAACCTTCGGAGTGCGAGTCTCCTCTTGGCTCAACCACATCTTCTCAGCCGTTAGTCTAGTTGTCATACTCTTCATCTTGGTGTTTGGCTTCGTGCTAGCCGACCCAGTCAACTGGAGCCAGAAGGAAGGAGGTTTTGCACCATTTGGTGTTAATGGGGTAATGGCGGGCACAGCCACCTGCTTTTACGCATTTGTTGGCTTCGATGTGATTGCAGCCTCCAGCGAGGAGGCAAAGAACCCCCAGCGAGCCATTCCCATGGCCACAGCCATTTCCCTGGGCATGGCCGCCACAGCCTATATCCTGGTCTCCACAGTCCTCACTCTCATGGTGCCTTGGCACTCGCTCGACCCCAACTCAGCCCTGTCTGACGCCTTCTTCCGCCGAGGCTACAGCTGGGCTGGCTACATTGTGGCAGTAGGGTCCATCTGTGGTAAGTGTCTCTTGAAAGACTGTAACCACACCAATGTTAGCCTAGCAAGCCACCTGATGTCGCAAGCTTACATGAATGGTTTGCTACCACTGATTCATGATAGCGCAGCAGTAGTCAATCTGGTAGTTACGAGGCTACACCAATGTATCATGTCATTAAGTTTATTTTGGTTAGTTGATGATATAAATGATTGAAGGGCAAATGTGTATAACATTTATTTTTACTTCATACAGTAGGTATCTTGGGCTGATAATGTGACTCTCTCTCCATCCCCTTTTCCAGCCATGAACACAGTGCTACTCAGCAACCTCTTCTCTCTCCCTCGGATTGTTTACGCTATGGCGGAAGATGGCCTCTTCTTCTCCTTCTTCGCCAAGGTCAACCCTGTCACCAAGGTCCCTGTTAATGCCATCTTGGTGTTTGGCCTCCTCATGGCTGTCATGGCCCTCATCTTTGACCTGGAGGCCCTGGTCCAGTTCCTGTCCATCGGCACCCTCCTGGCCTACACCTTTGTGGCAGCCAGTGTCATCGTGCTGCGCTTCCAGCCTGAGAAAGAGAAGACCAGTTCCAAGGCTAACTCCACTACCTCCCCCAACTCTAACCCTGAGCCCTCGCCTGAAGTCTCAGAGTCTCAGATCATAGCTCAGGACAGTGGGGAGCTGAAGGAGTATGAGTCCTTCTCAGACAAGCTGCAGCTGGTGGAGATGCAGAAGACCAGGGAACGGAGTGCCCCAGGGGTGTTGAAGGCCCGCTGGGAGCCTTACCTGGGCAGGATGCTGGGGGACTTTGAGCCAGGGGAAGTGGTGGCCTTTTCTGTGCTGGCGGTGATGGTGAGCTCAGTGTCCCTTTGTGCCGTGTTTGTGTTTGGGAGTAACCAGCTTCAGCTGCCTACGTGGAGCATCGCCCTGCTAATAGTGGTGTTTGGCTCAACCTTCCTTCTCTGCCTGGTCATCATATATGCCCATGAACCTCATGTCAACACCAAAACCTTCCAGGTGAGCCAAACAGATTCTCACTTTTGTATTATATGTCTGCTCATATGCCCAAAGTTTAAATGTAAAGCCATTCACAACTTTGTTGACTTTCACTTGTATAGAATAGTGTGGGCCCACCCATAAAGTTAGGGAAGCAGAACAAAACCCTCTTCTTAGAGTTATTATCTGTATAATGTTGTCTGCCTGGGGAGTTGAGCAAACAGCCTTTTATATTTACCTAAGTTCTTATGTAGCTATGATAAACTGATACTACTCTTTATGAGTTTTAAGTCTCTCACAGACTAATTGTAGCTGTCGCTACACTTCAGGTGTGATAAACTCTGCTCAGTTTGACTAGAGCCCAGACTGCCTATAGCCCAGTAGACAGGGACTCAGGGAGCCACATTATCAGCCAGAAGACACTCACTCTCTGCTGTGTGGTCGGTCTGCTCCTCATATAAAATAAAAGCTGTTTCTGTGACTCATATTTGAGAGGCAGACGTTTCTGTGAGCTCAAGCAGGACCCATGTTCCCCCTGGCACCAACCTATTCATTCTGCTGAATTAAATTAAGTTAACCAAGCTCTATTCATCTTTTAGTAAAGACTAGTGGTCTTTCTGGCTCTCCAGCTTCCTTTTTGTCAGTGACTAAGACTTATGAAATTGAGGAGGGCTATTTGACAAATTTGAATGCATGTCAGTATGGTTGTTTGCTGTTGTAATATTTCTAGGTACCCTTGGTCCCATTCATTCCCGCTGCAAGCATCCTCATGAATGTGTTCCTAATGCTGAAGCTCAGCCCCATGACCTGGATCCGCTTTACTGTATGGGTGGCTGCAGGTAAGATTACGTCTGCTAATGGCACAAATATGTGTTGTGTAAAGACCATGTGCTATGTAGCACTGACAGGCCTTGTAAGCCAAACATCATGTCAGGCAGAACTGAAATGGTTGCATTCAGTGGTTGAAATACTGTGCCTTTTTAACCTAAATGATCAACAAATAGTATGGTTACTGAATACTGATTGATGATAAATAGCAGGATACGAAACAGGGTTTTATACCTACAGGGTTTTGTACATGGTACAAGTTTGTATTAAAACATCTGCAGGTTTCTTGAGCGTAAACCCCTGAAGAGACAGTGAGTTTTCTAGCCAACACCTGCTGCAGTAAGAAGGTGTTAATTGGCTATAGAGATTGCTGTCATAAAAATGGATCATCAAGGAAACATGAGTGGCTGTATGGGCTCAGAGGTCTTCTGGACCATGTAAACCATTTAAACACACCTGTCTGCCTACAGAGATTTAACTGGCTTCACAGGGAATATTGGACATGACAGAGGCTTGGGCTAAGCCATGTCTAAGTAATAATTTCCCTGGTGAAAGTTGTGGCCATAACACACAGATGGGATGGGCCAAGATGTGTCTATAGGCTGTGGTGACTGTTAAGCACCGCCATATTCCTGCTATAGCTGTATGTTCTCAACAGAGTTGCACATACAGTATGATAACAATAACAACATGTCTGTGTGATTCTGATTATGTAGTCAAACAATATTCAAAAGTGCTACCCAATGCTGTAACAAATACCATTTGCTTTTTAGAATATTCAAATTCAATTAACAGTATGTGTTGCACCTCTCCAGGTCTGCTTGTGTATTTTGGCTATGGGATCTGGCACAGTAAGGAGGGCCTGAGGGAGATGCAGCCCAAGGATATGGCAGCCAGGTATGTGGTGCTCCCCAGTGGCAGCCTGGTAGAGACAGTCCAGTCTGTGCAGCCGAATGGACAGCATGACGCCAGCACCCTCCACACCACTCCATCCCGGTCTGCTGAGGAGCAGCAGGCAAAGAGATGATGTGTAAGAAGGGAGCCATTCTTATTCAAGTGGGCCATTATTGTCTATCTGCTCCTGCTCATATACTTTTACTGCTTTCATTACCTCACTCTCTTCTCTTCTCACCCCTCCCTCATGTGACTGGCCTCATACAGTTGGTGTGTAACCCCACAAGGCTCTGTTTCTCTGCATTAGTAAACACACATCACAGGATGGGACTCACTCTCATTATGAAACATATTTATAGCTGTTAATATGGGAACATACCTTTTTATAGATATCCAGCATTGTTGACTATATTATTTATTTCAATAAACCAGCACGTGTTTTTTTATTGTTAGTATTGCTCTCAACTTTAACGTCCCTTTGGCACTCACAATTGAATGTTTTTGGAAGATGGAAAGTGCTTATGATTATGGCATACATTGAATCATGATTAGGGCTGTTGCGGCGACCATATTACTGCCACACCGGCGGTCACGAGACAGTCATGAAGACAGTCAAATTCCATGTGACCGTTTAGTCACGGTAATTAGGCTTCTCCAAGCTCTGATGCTGCTGATGGTTTAGTAGCCTACCAAACTTGCTAACTGCCTGGTACTCAGCACTTTGTCTGACATCGATGCAAATGTAATTAACTTTTTCAAATCCTAGTCGCACACGTCATGCAGCCTAGCCCATACGCATATGTTTTGTATCACAACTAAAGTGGCCAATAACTTCTTAGAATTAAGCACATTAATCCGCTTTACAAGGGGTGCAGAGCCTAACGGGCATACATAAGCAATGTGTAAGTTTCAAGTTTGAGTAAGATAATTTTCACCATAAAAATGCACCTATAATAAAAGCATTACATGCATAATGCAATTACAGTCAATTTTGATAGTGACCTACTCTTATTTTTGGCTGTTTAAAAGTAAATGGACAGTTTTCCCAATATCTTCAATATGCACCTCGGAATTGTATAAGGACGTGCACAGTTGCGTCCCCGATGTGTCTGTCTTCACTTGTAGCCTGTGAGAAAGACCAGATCACTGCTGGAGAGCCATGTGAGTGAGAGGTGCTTCGGAGCGTGCAGCATTCCAGGCCAAGGGCACAACAGCCACTGGACGCAAAAGACATTGATATTTTTAGGGTGCTTAATGGCCACACAAAGGGGATGCCGCCGGGAAATTCGAGGCATTATCAAGTGCTTGTCAAATTGTGAATGAGGGACTGATGTAGTGTGTACAGCCTACGCAAAAAACAAAACAGATCTCATGCCTTTCAAGCTTTTTTCAAGTCATCATTCGTCGCATCATGCAGCCTTACAATGTGTTAAAAATCAAAACAGATAGACCAACGTTTGTAGAACAACTAAAGTTACATTAATAACTCTAAATTAAGCATATAGGAGTACCTATTTATTTGTTAACCGCTCAACGCAGAATAACCAAGTGTGAGTTTGGAGAAAATATCCTTTCTATTTTATTCAACTTTGTTCAATTGTATTCTTCAAACTATAAAATGATGCCACGGAATTCTAAGCAAATCTTGTCTGCTAAATGAACTAGTGTAGCCCCCAGCCATATGGCATAGCCAGGTTAGAACCTAACATAAGGACAACTCAGAGTATGCTATTCTGTTCTTCTGAAATAGACCACATTTTCTTAATATCATGCTTCTTTAGACCTGTCTAAAATAAATAATGGATTCATTGTGAAGGTGTAGGCTATATTACATGGATTTATTAGCATTTTTTAAATGGAGCTGTTCCAAAGGTCTGCATCAGTGGCTTGTGTGGAAGCCAGGAGATGCTAAATGTGTTTATGTTAATTAATGGTCAGTTACTGTGAGACGGGCAGTTATTTGCTTGACAATCATCGGCTGAAAAATTATCTATCTCTCACACACAAACACACACAGTCTTGTATAACTAACCTTGTGGGGACACAATTCAGTCCCATTCAAAATCCTATTTAACCAACCCTAACTCTTACCCTAACCTTAACCTTCACCCTAACCCCAAAACCTAACCCTAAAACTAACCCTGGCTCCTAAAACTAATTCTAACCTTAGCTCTAAACCCCCTAGAAATAGCATTTGACCTTGTGGGGATGAACAAAATGTCCCCAGTTGGTCAAATTGTTGTTTGTTTACTATTCTTGTGGGGACGCACACGCGCACACACACACACACACAAGCATTATTCTCGCCTGAGGAGAGACTAGATTCTGTCAGTGGGTCATGTGGCTCTACTTACAACCCCTGTGACCACCTCTGTAGCTCCCTCACGCTGGTGGCTGCTCAGCCAAATGCAAATCAACAACATTGCTAAAGTTTCTTAAACGTACCTTTTCTGGGTTTTTTTTAGATATTGATTTATTTTGTGTATTCTCCGAACTGTGATACATTTCACTGATGATGGCATCTCTCAGATGGTACTCTCCTTAATTAATCTGTGTCTTTCCCCTATCCGTGACTAGGCCAATCAGCATATCACACACACACTATATTTTGGTACCTCACTTCGTATTATAGTGACCCGACTTCACTTGAGATGGTCAAGTGACAATTCTTCTAATGGTGACTAGGGGGTGAGAAGACCTTTCAACCTCTCACCTAATCCACAGACTCCTTCCTATCCCATGACCTCACTCTCTCTTATGTGTCCCACATTTTGTCAATGAACTTAATCTCTACTGAGAAGGGTTTTTTCCCATGCACAATAACTAGACAGCGGCCCATTCCCCGTCGCTCTGCTAGCATGAGGTTAGATTATACAACCAGCTGATATAAAAGCACATGGATTGTTTTAGCTATTGTTTTATTCTAATTTCTCCTCATACACAAGAGGGATAACGAGAGTTATAAACATATGAAATAAAAATGTAAAATCAAATGTTATTTGTCACATGCACCGAATACAACAGGTGTAGACGTTACAGTGAAATGCTTACTTACAAGTCCTTAACCAACAATGCAGTTCAAGAAAGAGTAAACAAAATATTTACTAAAAATACTAAAGTAAAAAATAAAATAAAAAGTAACAATAAAATAACAATACCGAGGCTATGTACCGGGGGTACCGGTACCAAGTCAATGTGCGGGGTTACAGGTTAGTCAAGGTAATTTGTACATGTAGGCAGGGGTAAAGTGACAATGGGGAGGGTGGCATGTGTCATAGTAAATACTCCAAGTGGCCATTTGATTAATTGTTCAGCAGTCTTATGGCTTGGGGGTAGAAGCTGTTAAGGGGCCTTTTGGACCTAAACTTGCCGTTCTGGTACCGCTTGTCGTGAGGTAGCAGAGGGAACAGTCTAAGACTTGGGTGACTGGAGTCTCTGACAATTTTATGGGCATATGATTTAATACATACTTTTTGTAAGGCAAGTACAAACCCAGTGCATGATGTACCAGAACAGGGTATTTGGTGGTGGTGGTGGTGGTGCTGCTGCTTAAAAGCATATTGGCAAACAGAGATTGGGAGTTATGCCAGCCATAGGACATCCCTCATCCTCATGAGGCCTCTGTAATCTGACAGATTTGCAGCGGTCCCTGCAGCTGCCTAATAGCTTGACCTAGATGATAAAACACATATGTGAGATCACACAGTGCTGAATTACACAATGTCTCGGAGAGACAGCACTCTCACCAACAGTTACTCCCTTTCCTGTCTGTGTCTAAGATGTAACAATGTCTTAAGGTGATAATCATAGCATTCCAATGGCTGAAGTTTTCAGTCGAGTCCTGACAAGGGGTTATTTTGTTACCTATTAGGTGTAGATTTGCATGGTTGTCACGTTTGGAGATTGTGGTAAAACATCTACCATTTTATCTGTGTTTTAATAATGTTACTAAAACATTGCCTTAATGTTATTAGCAGTTTCTATATATCACAGCCCTTAGAATGATGAAGAATGAGCATGATTCCCTGACTACTGGCTACCAGCCTCAGAAGTGTCTGTAGCTCAACTTAGTGTTGTACTCAGAAATATGTTGTTTTGTCTCTTATTTATCACTATTTATTAGTTATTATAATATAAATATAAATATATGACACAAGTAACCAATGGCCTTAAATATGTTTTCATGAATAAGGAATGATTCCCAAAGCTTACGTGAAATCTAAATTCAGTTGTTCAGGTATTTTTTTTTCCTCTATCCAAGTAGTTTTCCCTGTTATAATCTCAGTATTTACTCATAGGATATTATATCGTAAATGACTATATAACATTCAATTGATTTGAACAACAGATATAACCTTTGAAATAATCTAATGTTATTGGATGCGGGGATACCAAAAATATTCAATGGATTTTTGTACAACTTTGCACATTGTTTAAGTTTCTAACTGCAAATGACTGTATGTCCTTCTTCCACCGTGTCTCTCTTTTTCCTGTGGGGGCAAGTTGCAGGTGTTGACACTGGTGCTTTTGGCAAGCTGAACATTTCCTCACCTCTGAGTTACGGTCTTTGTCTTTTGTGTATCAGTAAGCACAGTGCGATATGAGGTCTGACTGTACCTATGTACTCTATACTTTCACATCCATATGTCTTTTTGTTGTATAGTCTAAAATAAGTTGTTATTTTGTGACAAATAAATGTTTTGAAGCAGCATTCTGAATATTGTTATTTTTACAGGGTAGCATACTATTAAAATAACTAAATTGATTATACAATGCTCCATTTTACATGTTCAGATAAATACTGTGTCTGACATATTTTGTTTTTATACTCCATGCAACAATTTAACAATTAGGCTAAATCAGTCTGTCAATCATGAGACAAGCATGCGATAGATAATGAATGTATTGTCTATCGGGGGAGGACACATCTCAATTACATGCTTGAGGGATGACACAGCTGTATAATTGGCTCAACTGAAAGACTGAACTCTGAGGTCCAAGGTTAGACTTGATCAAGCAAGTTTGTCTCTGAGGAGAAGGATTCGTGAGTTAGTGGGCTAAGAAATGATTGATTTCATTAGTACATCTGCACTCCGCAAATACTTCAGTATCTAGGTATATCCCTGAAAATGAAACCCAGTATTGTGCTACCACTGAACTCATGCAGAAACATTTAACAGGCATGAACAATAATATGGGCTTGAATTGCATAGTTTCAGGTGTAGTCAGTATCCAGTCTGGATCTATGGGGCTTTTCACAGGTATCTCCATGACTACTACCCACCTTCAGAAAAGTAATTTGGTATTTCTAGTGCAAGGAAATACAAAGGACAAAAATATTGCACCCTAACATGCCATGGGAAGCATACTTCACAATGAATTGGTTGGTCTACCATCAAGTATACTCCTCAATAGGTGAAGGGTTGGACTGACAGTAAGGACAGGAGGGAACCCACACAAGATGTCATGCTCTGATCATCAATGTTGCCATAGGAACTTACCCCTCCCTCGTCAGAGTACTCTGTAAATCATTAGACATCTGCATTCGTGGCATTGTGTTGGTGACACAATAGTAGAGCCTTTGCTAAACACACAGACACACACCATGGCTTGTCTTTTACCTAGCCACTCCCTTTTCTAGACTGATCATTTTAACACTTATTTTTAGTGTGTGTTTGTGCATGACCAGATTATTTATGAGCTTAAATAATGAATGTGCTTTGATAGGCTCATTATGCTCAGTCTTATTGCTTTACCATTCTAAACTAGATAAAACTGTTTTGCTAAATGCATGAAGTCAACAAATGCACATTTGCAATCCAAAGTAGCAAAGTGATTAACACAACAGTTCAAGAAAGAAAAAACATGATACCACAGTTTGAATTAATCAAATTCATTTTCAGTTAAATAGCAACTTCAAGCCAGCTCAATGTTGCCAAGATCCTGAACTCTATAACTTTTCTGCATCTGCCTCAGCTGATACACAAACAACTGTGTATGAGCTACAATGCAATGCCTTACTGCAGTCTCCTGATGGAGAAGCCTGACATATACTTCTAACAGCCTCTTTCTGCCTCAGCCTCTTTCGGCATTACTATGCTCCAAAAATGGTCAACATTAGGTTGATCACCCAGTGCTGGATTTATTTCTTCCTCTGGAGATTGCCAACAGAGCATGTTTGGGACGCCTGGCGTATCTTTGCTTAGGCTCTGGCTGCGCTGGTGTCTGGGGAGAGCCGTAGAGTCCGCTGGTGCACCAGAGCTGTAGAGAAGGTGGTAGAGATGTGATCCCAAGGCCCCATCACCACAGGGATGGAATCCCCTTTGTCTGCTCCCTTCCTCTGCAATCAATGTTTCAACACTCCTGCACTGGAGGTCTGTCTAGGATGGGCAAAATGAGAGAAAAGATGAGTCATAAATACATTCATAAATGATGCATTTATGAAAACACTATACATGCTAAGGTAAGATTCCATTTTTTGTAGTCCCCAAGAAAAACGGTTGGTCAAGCAAAACAGTTGACTGCTATATTACCTGCAGTATACATAAATGTATATGTTCTGTGGTGTTGACTTACAGAGGGCTGTGTTGTACGTAGGGGGTGGGATTTAGCTGTCTCTCTCTGGGAGCGTCAGGCAGACTGGGAGAATCCAAAGCTGCTGAGAGAGGTTGTCTGTAAGTGATAAT
This sequence comes from Oncorhynchus mykiss, assembly GCF_057628025.1. Classification (NCBI taxonomy): domain Eukaryota; kingdom Metazoa; phylum Chordata; class Actinopteri; order Salmoniformes; family Salmonidae; genus Oncorhynchus; species Oncorhynchus mykiss. The sequence continues at coordinate 54,611,300 of NC_143032.1, read as the reverse complement.
ATGTTTTGTGTTTTACAGCTGTCGTTATCATTGTTCAGGTGTAGTCGATAAATAAAACATGCAGTACAGATGTAGGATCTTAATTTGAGCCAGTTTGCAACAGGAAATGTGAATTATTATGTGGATTATAATGAATGGACATTTTTTGTAGGGGGTTATACATTTTTCAATAGGGCAAATCAAGTCTGACATTTTAAATGGGAAATTACAAACATTAGAAGCCTAGTTAAACCTTGAATACACTACAAGTTTGCATTTCCGGCAACAAAATAGTGATCAAATTAAGATCCTACGTCTGTAGTTCTCCAGCAGCAGTTTTGAAGTATTATTCCAGGATTGTGTCAAGAAGCAGTGCGGTTTGGGTGGGTTGTGTTTCGGAGGACGCACGGCTCTCGACTATTCGCCTCTCCCGAGGCCTTACGGGAGTTGCAGCGATGAGACAAGACTAACTACTAAATTGGATACCACGAAATTGGGGAGAGAAAGGGATAAAAACAATTTAAGAATAATGGAGGCCAGTGTGTTTTGGGGGAGCTTCAATGCTGCAGAATATTTTTAGTAGCCTTCCCCAGGTCTGTGCCTCGACACAATCCTTTCTATGAGCTCTACGGACAATTCCTCGACCTTATGGCTTGGTTTTTGCTCTGACATTCACTGTCAACTGTGGGACCTTATATAGAAAGGTGTGTGCCTTTCCAAATCATGTCCAATCAATTGAATTTACCACAGGTGGACTTCAAGTTTTAAAAACATCTCAAGGATGATCAATGGAAACAGGATGCCCCTGAGCTCAATTCCGAGTTTCTTATTTTTAATACATTTGCAAAAATTTCTAAAAACCTGTTTTCGCTTTGTCATTATGGGGTATTGTGTGTAGATTGCTGAGGACATTTTTTTGTTTAATACTTTTTAGAATAAGGCTGTAAAGTAACAAAATGTGGAAAAAGTCAAGGGGACTGAATACTTTCCAAATGCACTGGAGTTGTAACTCGGTCTATGCTTGTAATACTGGTATTTATATTTGAAACCATATGTAAGTAAACCCACATGAACAAACAATACAATACAAACAATACAGGTTGTACAAGTAATGTCAACATTGTGGTTAACATACAGAAAATGCTCTGAGTTATTTAGGGAAGTGATCCTACTCTGTGGCGGTCCCTGAGGCAGTGGGTTGAGCTCTGGGAATGACACCAGCAGCCTCTCCCTCTGTGCTAACTCCTGCACCTCTCCTCTCAGCTGATCCAAACTGTCTTTCAGCTTGCTCACATGACTCTCCAATCTCTGCTTCTCCTGCTGCAGCTCAGAACACAAGGCCTCAGGGACTGCAGAGGCAAGGCCATTAGTTACATACACATTATTGTTCTTTGAAAATGAAATAGGATCATATTTATATACTGTATCTGCTATGGTGAAGTATGGCTCTGCCCAACGTATGCAAGCAGCACTATAAAATGAACTATGACGTGAAACATTTCATTGTGCTTAATATTGTGTTGAGTCACATCTGTCTGGTAATAATGTACCTGTTCTTGGGTGAGCTGGGTTTTAAGTTGGTCCTTCTCCTCTGAGATGTGTGTCAGTCTATCCTGTAGGCCTGTCTGTGTGTCCTCAGTCTCCCCCAATTGTCCTTGAAGCTCCTCACACTCCTGGTCCAGAGCATCCACTCTCTCCAATAGAGACATCTGCTTGGCCTGCAGTGACTGTTGAAGACACAGAGTGAGACTGTGCAGTAACAACTCACGTAAAACAGGATCAAGAGTTTTTAGATGTGGCCTTTAACACATTTACTAGTACTGCCCCAGGTCTGGTTTTAAAGACTCATCTGCCCCCATGAGTATCCAACCCCATTCATGGCTGTTATACTGACCTCCTGTTGGTGACATGCATTCTGGAACTTGGAGTTCTCTTTGTCAAGTAAGAGCTGAGTACTGGACAGTTGAGCCTCCAGTGTTTGTGTCTTCTCCTCTTGTTTATTCCGTGCCTCTTCCTCTATCTGCAAGGCCTTCACTTCCTGATGTAGCTTATCTCTCTCACACTCTGACAAAGAAAAGACAAGGTTCCACATATTTTCTGTTCACAACAATTAGATAACTTTGGCTGTCTCCTTCTGCTCCTAAAACATCAGACTTGGGGTGGGGGTGTACGTCCTTACCGAGTTTGTGTAACCTTTTTTGTTGCAAACTAATCTCTGCCTTCAGTTTGGAGTTGCTATCCTCCAGGGACATGGAGCCTAAAATGGACAGATATACAGTATACAGTCAAATAACAAATATATTGTTGTCAGCGAGGTTTCCTCTGAGTGCTACTGTACCTCACCTCAGCTCCTCATGTTCGTCCTGCAGTCTCCTCTCTGTCTCCTTTCTCGATGCCTGTGCCTCCTACAGTCTTGCTTGGTCCTTTGCCCATTCACGCTTTAGTTCCTCCTGTTCCCTCCCCCAGCTGAGCCCTGCACTGTGGACTGCACCTTCAGCAGATGCTTTCCCACCTGACCCATGTCCCTGTGCTGCTCTGTGGACCACTGGGACACATCTCCTACAGTCAGACGGCCCTGCTACATAGTGTCATCCGCAGCCACCAGGAGGCGCTGCAGAGGTGGGAAGGCCCTCGCTCCGACACAGCTCCACAAGAGCATCACCAGTCTCCCTCAGGCTGGACTGGACCTGAGCACAGGCATCACAGGGGACAAGGGAGGACTCTACTGTCTGGCAACTTACATTATGAGTGTCTGTGGATATAGGGGAAAGGCAGGAGGGGATGATGCTTGCTGTTCTGCGAGTAGGACAGGAGGGGCCGCCATTTGCTATTATCTGTGGAGGAATGGAGTGCTTGCTGTTGTTCTTGAAGTACAGTGCTGAGACACTACGGATGGAGACTGTGGACAAATATCCCTTTTTGTGGTCAGGAGTGAGGATGCTAAAGAGAAAGTGGTGTTTTCCTCACACTTTGGAGTTTTGATCAATTCTTGAATATCTTGCTTCATGCTCTGAATAAGAGGGAACAACATGGTCATATAAAAAGCATCTAGACATTATCTCACATTTCTTTTAGACTAACATTTAGTTTTCAACAGTATGATTTGTATAAACCTTGCGGTCTGTCTCGCCGACATTTGCCAAATTGTTTCAATATTCAAATTCGATCTCCAGCCGTCCCATAGTAATGAACGAGTTGGGAGAAGACAGACAGACAGGCAGGCAGCGTTTCTCAGCCGGTCGAAATCATGAAACAGCGGGCTTCATTTTTATGGATATATATATATATATACAAAGAAATGTAAATTGAAAAAAGGTCAAAATGAAACGAAGTGCAGCTAGTTTGCAGTCTTTCCAGCTTCAGTTGCTCTAAATAACGGTGTCCTGACAAGCACATTTTCTATGAGACGAAATCGCGCCTCATTAGCTCATTGTTATGGATGTCTCCTCAAAACAGCGTAAACAAATGCAAATGTAGCTACTTTGCTGTTATTCTGAATGCAATTTTTAACATGACTGTGAATTAGCCGTAGTTGGCTAGCTAGAAGGCAAAGGATAATAACGTTGCCAGCTAGTATGGCAATGGAACATTTAGAACGAACGACTGGGTATCGTCCATAGATACAGAACAAAAATACTGGGTCGCGTCTCTGGCAAACGAACCGATTGAACAAACGACCAGCCAGTTTGAGTAGCATATCGTAGTAGCATATCTTGTGTAAGGATGCAATTGTATGAATACATTTTTTTTTTTTTAAATAACGTTTTTAATGAAAATATGTAACTCATTATTTTAATATGTTGGTAACCCGTATAAAAGTGGTAATGCCCTCGAAACCGGTGTTTGGAGGATATATTGGCACGGTTTGCTGGCCCTCTACTAACAACACCCGTGTCAATATATCCTCAAAACCCCGTCTTCTCGGGCATTATCACTTAAATCACCAAATTCAGCAAAACAATGTGAATGCTGATTGAATTCCACCTCCCCATCAACAACGTCGTAATGTTCAAATTGTGGCACCAGGTCCAGATCGAATGAAAGCTTATCTGAGAACTTCCAGGAGTGGAAACGAACTGGGCCAGCCCGAGAGAAGACATCCAGAATAGCACCATGAAGAGCTATTAGTTGGTTCAGGAGACTTTCCACGCAGTCCTAAAAGATGGGTAATCTTGACAAAATTTAGTAGCTTGCACTCTTTCTCTCATGTGTTGTGTCTAGCCACTTGTTGTGCCTGCTTCAGGAAACCGCTGTGAGCGAGCAGAGCTTAGTCGGTTGGATGGTGTCACTTAATTTCCACAGCTACCTGCTAGAAGAACTGCAAATCCCACAATGCTTAGATGTGTTTCCGGAAGTAAAAGACCTCCATTCCAGGCAGGTCAACGACAGAAAAACGCACTCGTAGGTCCTATCTGTAAATATTTTGTGCAATTTATTAGGTTTCTAGACATACAGTACGACAACAAGTAGTGCAATTGTGAAGATAAATAACGCTTTTGTTAGACTTTTTACGTTTTAACAGATAACCCAATCAAATAATTGACGCAGCCATGCCGCCTGGGCCTGTACAACTTGTTCAGCTTGAGCCCAACAGCAAGGTAAGATTTGCTACCCCAATCGCCCTTTAACGTTTTTACTACCTCCCTGTAATTGTGAAGATGTGGGGTAACATTACCACCGTGTTGCGTATTGTCTAAAAAGAGTAGCTAGCTATGTCCAGCAACGTTGCTATCTGTTTCTGTTTGTATAGTTACTAATGCTAGCGCTACCTAACTTAAAGTAACTGTCCAGTTTTTCCACATTTCTGTGAAATATGACCTATAATAAATTACAATATGAGGGAAATAGTTTATTTTTTTAAGTATGTTAAAAGGCAACTTTTCTGTGTGGGCGTAACCCAACAGCATAATGGGGTGGTGGGTGTTTAGCAATCATTACAAATATTCAAATCAAATGTATTTGTCACATACACATGGTTAGCAGATGTTAATGCGAGTGTAGCGAAATGCTTGTGCTTCTAGTTCCGACAATGCAGTAATAACGGAGTAATCTAACCTAACAATTCCAAAACTACAACCTTATACACACACAAGTGTAAAGCGATAAAGAATATGTACATAAAGATATATGAATGAGTGATGGTACAGAACGGCATAGGCAAGATGCAGTAGATGGTATCGAGTACAGTATATACATATGAGATCATCAACTCTACATTAATTATTGGCCAACTCTCATCCCCCGAGGAAATAGCAAGCTATGTTTTAAACGGTCTGTTTGAGGTAGGGTTTTTCAAGTGCTTTTTTTCCCCTCAAATGTATGCTTTGTCCACGCTTATGAGTATAGGATAAGTCAAAACATTATTTTGGTGTGCGTTTTAATTACTTTGCAGATATGAAATAAACAGGCAATTGTAATATCAGTAAAAATTATAAAATTCCCAGTTTATGCTACAAAACCAACAGATAAGAGGTTTTAAGAATAGGTTATATTTGACCCAACAGTCCATGGTGTACACCAAGGCATTGTTGGTAGAATAGATGGATGCAGTTCAATGCATAATCTATATAGTTCGCCAATACATTTCTTGGTAGCCCAAAAAATATTGCTATCAGGTTGTAAATCACAGCTGACCTGGTACATTGTTTTCTGCCTCCATTCGGTATGCACTGTTTCTGTTTCTCAATATTTTGTACAAAAACGGACGAATGTAACAAAGGCTGGGAATGTCAATACAATCAAACTAGTAAGGGCAATGATCACAGGTCATTCATAATGTAGCTAATATGCTAGCGTATCTATGTAGAAAGCTAAAAACACAGAGCCTAACGATAGCTAACTAACTATCAGCTAGGAGGATGTCATGTCATTTTAGGAGTAGGTGGGTGAGTGACTTTTCCACCTCGTATCGTTTTTTCAGTGGCTACAGCTGGAGATTCAGGTGTCATTTGGTTAGCTAGCAAGAAATGTGAATTGCTAGCTAGCTATGCTGAACGACTTATCTATTTAGCATTTCAGAGCGCAGAATAACTGCTGAATTTACAACACGCAAGACATGCTGAATATGACCGGTGTCAGTAAAAGAAGGCACATTTAATATATATATATATATATATATATATATATATATATATATATATATATATATATATATATATGAGTCAAGCACGCTCTATATAACATGTAAACCGCCTAACCAGCTCTGCTAGGTTGAGTAAAATGGTCAGTGAGGTGTTCTCTCATTTGCGACTGGAAGTAGCAAGCTAGCCAACATTAGCTAGTTAGCTTGGGTGCTTGGTTGGGACAACGCATGCATTGTCAGGCAAGCTGCAGAAGGATGAGCAGGCTATCTATCCCCCATCGTTTATCAGTGCTAATTTGATGGCCAACTAGCTGAAAAAGTTTGAGGGTTTATATAATGTTCCTTCGCTAGATTTTAGCTCATTAGTTGTTGATCTTGTTAATGTGCATAACAAGATCTTGTTAATGTGCATATAGGGAAATATAGTCTACCTTTTTATGGTGGTTTGATCAATAGGACTGTAAAGTTTCCAAATGTAAGAGGACTCCCGTGCACCGGTCTGCGTAGACTCCGGTCCTGTCTGGTCCTGTCTGTAAATGATAACTAAACTAAATATAAGCCTTCCACAACCATAAGACCCACTAATAATTGTATTATTTTATCAAAATAGTTTAACCTGCCTTTTTGCAATAATCACTGATCTGGTTTTCAAGTCAATGTGAAAATGCCCTTTTCGTTACACATTTGACCAGAACCATGCATAAAGCACATTACACTAATAATGACTAAGCAGGCAAATTAGCTCAAGTCTCATAATCTCTCAAGCACAAGCCCGCGTGCTAGTGAGTAGCCAGCTAATTGTTATATTTCAAGTTTAGCCAACTTGGATCTATTGCTAGCGAACAAGGTAAAACGGTTGAGTTGTTGTGAACACACCCTTCTGTCCATCTCCAACTGTTTGAACAGCATGCTAGCCTGTTCACTTTTTCAGATGTTGAAATCAAGTGGCATACCTTATTTCTCAGAATGAGAACAAGTTGCCAATTCCTTATATAATTATGTTTTGAGACATAAAAAGGTTATCGTTAGGTTTATTACAGTAAAATAATGTCTCAATGTGTTTGTGTCCAAATGACCCATTCTGTTGGACCAAACCTCAAATACTAATATTCAGTTGAAACTGCTTGTCAGAGAAGAAGTGATCTCTTTGTTGTTGTGAGTGGCAGGGGGAATGGACTTGGTGTGTGTAGACGGAGAGGATGAGCCTTCCCGCCGTTAGGACAAGAACTCCCATTGTTAGGGCAGAAACATGAACATCTCGTCATTATATACAGATTTCTGGTGTAAATGGAAAAGTGCACAGAAAGACTGAAGGAGACAATACCAAAAAGACAAACGGACATAAATTAAAAACTAGATTCTTGCAATATAGGCATTTGGAATATCGTGCAAAAACATATATTTTTAATTAATTCTATATATCGCCCAGCCCTATCGGAAAGGTTTGCATTGATGAAAAATCCACCCAGTCATCAGAAGATCTACTACCATAGTACTTAGAGGGGGTAGGATGTAGGGTAAATTAAATGTCATTAATGTAGCCTCAAACACCTCCACGTGATGAGACTTCAATTTCTATTGTTTCAACAGGCAGATGAGCCTACAGGGGAAACCCCAGCAACGAAACCCATAGTTGGGATCATCTATCCACCTCCTGAGGTCCGAAACATCGTTGATAAGACTGCCAGCTTTGTTGCCAGGTTGGTTTTTCAGTCTCATTCTCAGTCATGTTTTTTATTAAATTGTATGAAGTCTTGAATATGATGTCATATTGCAATGATCATTAATTATTTTCCTTCCATTCATTCTCAGGAATGGACCAGAGTTCGAAGCAAGGATCCGTCAGAATGAGATCAACAACCCAAAGTTCAACTTCCTGAACCCTAATGACCCCTACCATGCTTACTATCGCCACAAGGTCAATGAATTCAAGGAGGGCAAGGGCCAGGAGCCGTCTGCGGCCGTGCCAAAGGTCATGCAGCAGCAGGCCCTGCTGAACTCGCAGCAGCTTCCTCAAAAGGTGTGCCTTCCTAGACATTGAGTGGTTCCTTGTCTATCGATTTATAAATCACTGATTGTGTCAATGGTTCACTGTAAAGTGTAAGATGTGATTGATGCCTTAAAAGAGCTATTCTAAGTTATGGTTTCCTTTACCGGTAGGTGCAGGCCCAGGTGATTCATGAGACAGTGGTGCCAAAGGAACCTCCGCCTGAGTTTGAGTTCATTGCGGACCCTCCTTCAATCTCGGCATTCGACCTGGATGTTGTCAAGCTGACCGCCCAGTTTGTGGCTCGCAACGGGCGCCAGTTCCTCACACAGCTCATGCAGAAAGAACAGCGAAATTACCAGTTTGACTTCCTGCGACCTCAACACAGCCTCTTCAACTACTTCACCAAGCTGGTGGAGCAGTACACTAAGGTACAACTTCTTACTAATTATTATTATTGATTGTGGCACATACTTTTTATATAAAGTATGTGGACACCCCTTCAAATTAATGGATTTGGCTATTTCAGCCAGACTCTTTGCTGACAGGTGTATAATATCAGGCACACAGCCAAGCAATCTCTATAGACAAACAATAGCAGTAGAATGGCCTTACTGAAGAGCTCAATGACTTCTAATGTGGCACCTATCCAACAAGTCAGTTCGTCAAATTTCTGCCCTTCTAGAGCTCCCCGCTCAACTGTAAGTGCTGTTATTGTGAAATGGAAACGTTGAGGACCAACAATGGCTCAGCCGCGTAGTGGTAGGCCATACAAGCTCACAGAACAGGACTTCTGAAGCATGTAAAAGTTGTCTGTCCTCGTTTGCAACACCCACTACTGAGTTCCAAACTGCCTCTGGAAGCAACGTCAGCACAATAACTGTTCGTTGGGAGCTTCATGAAATGGGTTTCCATGGCTGAGCAGCCCTACACAAGCCTAAGATCGCCATGCACAATACCAAGCATCGGCTGGAGGAGTGTAACGCTTGCTGCCAGTGTACTTTGGAGCAGTGGAAACGCGTTCTCTAGAGTGATGAATAATGGTCTGGGGCTGTTTTTCATGATTCGGCTAGGCCCTTTAGTTCCAGTGAAGGGAAATCTTAACGGTACAGCATACAATGACATTCTAGACGATTCTGTGCTTCCAACTTTGTGGCAACAGTTTGGGGAAGGACTTTTCCTGTTTCAGCATGACAATGCCCCCGTCCGTGCACAAAGCAAACAACTTGACTGTCCTGCTCAGAGCCCTGACCTCAACCCCATCAAACACCTTTGTGATTAATTGAAACGCCGACTGGGAGCAAGACCTAATTGGCGTACATCAGTGCCGCCCTCACTAGTGCTCTTGTGGCTGAATGGAAGTAAGTCCCCGCAGCAATGTTCAAATATTTAGGCTGGGGTCCAAGCACTTATGCACCCATCCTGTTAGTGGGATCATTTTCGTCAACATCCGCTGAATTGCAGAGCGCCAAATTAAAATTAAATTACTAAAAATATAAAATTTTCATGAAATCACAAGTGCAATATAGCAAAACACAGCATAGCTTGTTGTTAATCCACCTGGCGTGTCAGATTTCAGAAAGCATACCAAGCGTTTATGTAAGAACATCTCTCTCAGCAGACAAAACATTACAAACAGCTAGCAGCCAAGTAGATTGCTTTTCTGACTTTCGTGACCAATCAAATGAATCGCTTACCTTTGATCTTCGGATGTTTGCACTCACGAGACTCCCAGTTACACAAATGTTCCTTTTGTTCCATAAAGATTATTTATATACACAAAATACCTCCATTTGGTTGGCGCGTTTTGTTCAGAAATCCACAGGCTCCAGCGGTTCGACCGGGCAGACGAAAATTCCAAATAGTATCTGTAAAGTTCGTAGAAACATGTCAAACGTTTTTTATAATCAATCCTCAGGTTGTTTTTACAATACATAATCGATAATATTTCAACCGGACTGTACCTTCTTCAGTAGGAGAGAGAGAGAAAATGTCTGCTCCAAACTGTTGCGCATGCAAATCGCTGCTGGCACCCAGTCATACAATGACGTGATGTGATCGTTCTCTCTCATTTTTCAAAATAAAAGCCTGAAACTATTTTATTTATTTGACCTTTATTTAACTAGGCAAGTCAGTTAAGAACTAATTCTTATGTTCAATGACAGCCTAGGAACAGTGGGTTAACTGCCTGTTCAGGGGCAGAACGATGCAATGGAACAGAGAAATTTCAGGAAAAACAGCACTTCCGGGTTGGATTTTCCTCAGGTTTTCGCCTGCGATATCAGTTCTGTTATACTCACAGACAATATTTTGACAGTTTTGGAAACTCATCCAAACATCAAAATACTGCCCCCTACACTCAACAGGTTTTAAGACACACCCTCGTCCATTCCCTTGGGGGAATCCCCGTTGCCATCTTGGAGGGTGGTCCCGAATGATTAGCCAAGCAAGGGAAGTTTACAACGTAAGCTCCTCAGCCCTCGTTTTTAGTCGGCTTTGCGAGTGTGCAATTATGTTCAAACTCCCCATAATTCAATTTACATCCGCTAAAAAATGCTAAGAAATGTCCACGAAAACTTAAACATCAATGGAGAAGTCAACATACAAGTGTAAGTAAAAACAAATGCAAATAAGTTAGAAATTGTGCTACTAATGCACATGACGGCACAAACGTCTCGTAAATATGTTTTTGTTTGGTTCTTTTGGAAATTGTAGAAATAAAACATCTTTCTTCAGAAGTTCCAGCTAGGCAGGCTAACATTAGTTAGCTAAGTAATTTGCTAGCTATCATACAGTAGGCGCATATTAATAATTATATATTTAATATAAGAAGACATGCACTCTTAATTGACTATAGCATATGTAAAGCACCCACAAGCTACCGGTGGCTGAAAAGACAATCATCGCGGGTTGAACTTCCGGCTAAGGATGGTCCATTTAAAAAGCATTCCTTCCTCCCTCTCCCCTTGCCCTGCAAGTGTATACTCGTCAGATGTCATAACACGTCATCAGAAGTGTCTACTTAATTTGAGGGCTGAGGGGATAGGGTGTCTTTGAAGTTTTTGGTCCACAGCCCTAGTGGAAAGCTTTCCCAGAAGAGTGGAGGCTGTTATAGCAGCAAAAGGGGGACCAACTCCATATTAGTGCCCATGATTTTGGAATGAGATGTTCGACCAGCAGGTGTCCACATACTTTGTCATGTAGTGTGTTTTGTTGAAATATTATATTTCAATTATTTGACTTGTTAGTGGTAGACCATGTCTTCGGCTGGTTGTGTTGTGATGCTCACTTGTGTTTGTCTTGGGTCTTTTTTTCCTAGATTCTGATCCCTCCCAAGGGACTGCTCATGAAGCTGAAAAGAGAGGCTGAGAACCCCAGGGAGGTGCTGGACCAGGTAAGCCCCTGAAGCTTTGCTGTTGGGTTCAGATCTTGGATAACTATAGTTTTTATCTATGCTTTGTGAAAATAAACCATTTGAATTCAGATCTCAGAAAGTAACTGCCATTACTTTTTTTAACTAATATAATACAGATCTGAGAAAGCAACTACTTATTCAAAATATTTAAATACTGATTTCAGGCAGTGACTAATATTCAGAAACTATTGGATTGTCTGCCTTCAATTAATGGAACTGCATGTTGAACATAGAAATGGAAAAGACAATCTTCTATACTATTCCAATATATCTGACATTTGATCTAAACAATATGTTTCTATCTGAACATTCTGTAAATGTCCATTGCCCCAGGTGAACGTTAAGTCAAACCAACTAACCAATTATACAGTTGAAGTCGGAAGTTTACATACACTTAGTTTGGAGTCAACAAAACAATTTTTCATTGTTTAGGAGGCCTACAAACCTAACTCAGTTACACCAGCTCTGTCAGGAGGAATGGGCCAAAATTCACCCAACTTATTGTGGGAATCTTGTGGAAGGCCACCTGAAACGTTTGACCCAAGTTAAGCAATTTAACCTTTCTGATCTCCCCATCCCGGATCCGGGATCGTGAATACAGACTCAAGCTCATTACCATAACGCAACGTTAACTATTCATGAAAATCGCAAATGAAATGAAATAAATATGCTAGCTCTCAAGCTTAGCCTTTTGTTAACAACACTGTCATCTCAGATTTTCAAAATATGCTTCTCAACCATTGCAAAACAAGCATTTGTGTAACAGTATTGATGGCTAACGTAGCATTTAGCATTAGCATTCAGCTGGCAACATTTACACAAAAAAACAGAAAAGCATTCAAATAAAATCATTTACCTTTGAAGAACTTCAGATGTTTTCAATGAGGAGACTCTCAGATAGCAAATGTTCAGTTTTTCCTGAAAGATTATTTGTTTAGGACAAATCGCTCCGTTTTCTGCGTCACGTTTAGCTATGAAAAAACCCCTGTATCCAGGATTGTGTAAATCTATCAGCAAGCTCATTAGCATAACACAACGTTAACTATTTATGAAAATCGCAAATGAAATGAAATAAATATGCCATCTCTCAAGCTTAGCCTTTTGTAAACAACACTGTCATCTCAGATTTTCAAAATATGCTTCTCAACCATAGGAAAACAATCATTTGTGTAAAAGTATCTAGCTAGCGTTAGCATTTAGCGTTAGCATTAGCGTCAGCATCCAGCACGCAACATGAACAAAAACATAAAAGCCTTCAAATAAAATAATTTACCTTTGAAGAACTTCTGATGTTTTCAATGAGGATACTCTCAGTTAGATAGCAGATGCTCAGTTTTTCCAAAAAGATTCCTTGTGTATTAGAAATAGCTCCGTTTTATACATCACATTTGGCTACCAAAACAAATCCGAAAATTCAGTCCTCAAAACGCGAACTTTTTTCCAAATTAACTCCATAATATCGACTGAAAACATGGCAAACGTTGTTTAGAATCAATCATCAAGGTGTTTTTCACATATCTCTTCATTGATACATCGTTCTTGGACACATGCTTTCTCCCCTGAATCAAATGGTAAAGTAGAAGCAGCTGGCAATTGCGCACCGAATTCGACGCAGGACACCAGGCGGACACTTGGAAAATGTAGTCTCTTATGGTCAATCTTCCAATGATATGCCTACAAATACGTCACAATGCTGCTAAGACCTTGGGCGAACGACAGAAAGTGTAGGCTCATTCCTTGCGCAATCACAGCCATATAAGGAGACAATGGAAAACAGAGCTTCAGAAATTCTGCTAATTCCTGGTTGATGCATCATCTTGGTTTCGCCTGTAGAATGAGTTCTGGGGCACTTACAGACAAAATCTTTGCAGATTCTGAAACTTCAGAGTGTTTTCTTTCCAAAAAGAATATGCATAGTCGAGCATCTTTTCGTGACAAAATATCGCGCTTAAAACGGGAACGTTTTTTATCCAAAAATGAAATAGCGCCCCTAGAGCTCTAACAGGTTAAAGGCAATGCTACCAAATACTAATTGAGTGAATGTAAACTTCTGACCCACTCGGAATGGGATGAAAGAAATAAAAGCTGAAATAAATCACTCTGCTATTATTCTGACATTTCACATTCTTAAAATAGGTCATCCCTGACCTAAAACCGGGAATTTTTACAGGATTAAATCTCAGGAATTGTGAAAAACTGGGTTTAAATGTATTTGGCTATGGTGTATGTAAACTTCAACTGTATGTAATAGGGAATTGATATACACGAACAATCAAACGCAAATAATTCACACAATGAAGTTATGAAACAATGAATGTTCACAAATTGGCAGGAGAGGGCACATTCTGGAGTGCATCTGGGCACATGGTCAATCCAATGTCTGCATTGGCCATGCAGCATTCACAGTGATATGGCCTCTACAGAAGTCAAGGCATTCATACTTCTTTTGCTTCACAGAGCAGTGATGAGCTGAGATTGCGATTTTTGGTTCCAATCGCCATGTCATCGTGAGACGTAGGTGAATGGATGATCTCCACATGTGTGGTTCCCACCGTGAAGCATGGAGGAGGTGGTGTGGGGGTGCTTTGCTGGAAACAGTCAGTGATTTATTTAGAATTCAAGCTACACTTATCCAGCATGGCTACCACAGCATTCTGCATCAATACGTCATCCGATCTGGTTTGCGCTTAGGGGGACTATCATTTGTTTTTCAACTGGACAATGACCCAACACACCTCCAGGTTGTGTAAGAGCTATTTGACCAAGAAGGAGAGTGATGGAGTGCTGCATCAGATGACCCGGCCTCCACAATCACCCAACCTCAACCCAATTGGTTTGGGATGAGTTGGACCGCAGAGTGAAGGAAAAGCAGCCAACAAGTGCTCAGCATATGTGGGAATTCCTTCAAGACTGTTGGAAAAGTATTCCAGGTGAAGCTGGTTGAGATAATGCCAAGAGTGTGCAAAGCTGTCATCAAGGCAAAGGGTGGCTAGTTTGAAGAATCACAAATATAAAATATTTTTATTTAACACTATTTACTTTTTTTTGCTTACTTCATGATTCCATGTGTGTTATTTCATAGTTTTGACGTCTTCGCTATTATTGGGGCGGCAGGGTAGCCTAGTGGTTAGAGCGTTGGACTAGTAACTGGAAGGTTGCAAGTTCAAATCCCCAAGCTGAACTATTTAGAAAATAGAAAAACCCTTGAATGAGTAGGTGTGTCCAAACTTGTGGTGTATGTATGTATGTTTTAGTCGAGCAGTGACAAATAATCTCGGTCGACCAACAGCCTTACGAAAAACAATTGATCTGTCACACGTACTGTACACAATGAATAGTGACTTCCTTATTCCACTCATGTAATAACTCCATTATAAAGCAATGTCCTATGTAACCACAACTTTGCTTTTGTAATAATCAGAGTTACTACACATGTATAAGAACTTGCTGTCAAGTGTTGCTGTATTACCTTATGTCTCACTCGGGTGAAAGTAAGGCAGTCCGGTAAACGTGAGTCTATCAAAATGAATACAGCATGCCCAAAAAAAACACTTTTTTTTTGTTTTCAAATAACTTGCATATTCAAATACCTTAAAATATGATTTGGTTTTCTGAGAGGTATTCAAAATACTTTTCAATATTATTCGTTTTTCTGAGACCTGTATTTGATTATCAAAGAAAATAGTTGCCTTTTTAGCTGAAACTCTATACAAACGATATTTGACTACCTTGAGTATTTGAGAAGTTGGTATTTTCAAATAAACTACAAAATAACACTTCTGCCCTTGTCTGGTAGGGTTTACCCACAATTGGCTCATAAAAATGTTCATTGTCTTAACAGCTTATCTCCTGGTTTTACCAACAGGTGAGGTACCGCGTTGAGTGGGCGAAATTTCAGGAGCGTGAAAGGAAGAAAGAGGAGGAGGAGCGGGAGAAAGAGCGTGTGTCCTACGCCCAAATTGACTGGCATGACTTTGTAGTGGTGGAGACCGTGGACTTCCAACCTAATGAGCAAGGTAGGGAAATTAACTGAGAGCCAGACAAGATTATTTGAATAGATAATTCCTGTTCCTGAGAGAATGTTATCCACCCCCTGTGTCAATCGCTTTGTAATGATGGTGTTGTGACTTCCAACAGGCCACTTTCCCCCACCCACCACACCTGAGGAGCTGGGAGCTCGCATCCTGACCCAGGAGCGTTATGACAAGTTTGGAGAGAGCGAGGAGGTGGAGATGGAGGTTGAAAGTGAGGACGAGGATGACGTTGAGCAGGAGGATCGGGATGATGGGCGTCCCACACAGCCTGATCAGGACACACAGCTGCAAGACATGGATGAGGTTAGTAAACACAACCTGTTTTAGTAGACACACACAACAGGATATCATTAACAGCGTATTACTTCTTCAGAGTTACTGATTGAATCTGAATGTAATATTACCATTGTTAGGAAATGGTGTAATCAATGTAGAGTCTTTGATTCCTTCTCCCCAGGGTTCTGATGAAGAGGATGATGGCAAGGCACCATTGCCCCCAGACAACCCCATGCCACCCCCACTGCCCCCTACTCCAGACCAGGTCATTATCCGCAAGGACTACGACCCCAAAGGTGAGAGGGATTTCATCATCAGGACCTAAATATCTAATGTTTTATTATCATGCATGACATAAAGGACTGGAAAATACATGCCTGTTCTTAATTTGCCCTTACATTTGATCCCGTATTCTTGCCCTGTAGCCTCCAAGCCCCAGCCTCCAGCCAAGACTCTGGATGAGTTCCTCATCTCTCCCATCACCGGTGAGAGGATCCAAGCCAGTAAGATGCAGGAGCACATGCGCATCGGACTACTGGATCCCCGCTGGCTGGAGCAGAGGGACCGCGGCATCAGAGAGAGGCAAATAGAGGATGAGGTTTACGCCCCTGGCATGGACATTGAGAGCAGCCTAAAACAGCTGGCTGAGAGGCGTACTGATATCTTTGGTGTGGAGGAGACCGCCATTGGTAAGAAGATTGGAGAAGAGGAGATCCAGAAGCCTGAGGAGAAGGTGCGTGCAAGTGAAGAGAGGGAAATAGCCATGTGGTTTATGAGTGATTAGTGTATAATTGCTGTTTAGGTTCAATCTTATTTATTTTCGTTGTCATTATGGGGTCAAAGTCTTAATGCACCTTCCCTCCTTAGGTGACCTGGGATGGGCACTCTGGCAGCATGGCGCGTACTCAGCAGGCAGCACAGGCCAACATCACCCTACAAGAGCAGATTGAGGCCATTCACAAGGCCAAGGGACTGGTGCAGGAGGATGAAAGCAAAGAGAAGATTGGGCCAAGCAAGCCTGAGCTTTACCATCATCATCATCAATCACCCCTCATCTCCTCTGCCCCCCTTCTGCCCAAACCCAGCCCTCCAATGAACACGATGGCACGGGCCCCTCCTTCCGTAAGTTGCTTTCTTGTTCAATAGAAGTGCTAAAACACTTTCTGTCAGGTTGTTATGTCAATATACAGTTGAAGTCGGAAGTTTACATACACTTAGGTTGGAGTCATTAAAACTCGTTTTTCAAACACTCCACAAATTTCTTGTTTCTTGTTAACCAGCTATAGTTTTGGCAAGTCGTTTAGGACATCTACTTTGTGCATGACAAGTAAATTTTTCCAACAATTGTTTGCAGACAGATTATTTCACTTATAATTCACTATCACAATTCCAGTGGGTCAGAAGTTTACATACACTAAGTTGACTGTGCCTTTAAAAAGCTTGGAAAATTCCAGAAAATTGTCATGGCTTTAGAAGCTTCTGATAAATTATGTAAATTAGCCTGAGTCAATTGGAGGTGTACCTGTGGATGTATTTCAAGGCCTACCTTCAAACTCAGTGCCTCTTTGCTTGACATCATGGGAAAATCAAAAGAAATCAGCCAAGACCTCAGAAAAAAAATGGTAGACCTCCACAGTCTGGTTCATCCTTGGGAACAATTCCCAAGCGCCTGAAGGTACCACATTCAACTGTACAAACAATAGTATGCAAGTATAAACACCATGGGACAACGCAGCCATCATACCGCTCAGGAAGGAGACGCATTCTGTCTCCTAGAGATGAACGTACTTTGGTGCTAGAAGTGCAAATCAATCCCAGAACAACAGCAAAGGACCTTGTGAAGATGCTGGAGGAAACCGGTACAAAAGTATCTATATCCACAGTAAAACGACTCCTCTATTGACATAACCTGAAAGGCCGCTCAGCAAGGAAGAGGCCACTGCTCCAAAACTGCCACTAAAAAAATCTGGACTACGGGTTGCAACTGCATATAAGGACAAAGATCATACTTTTTGGAGAAATGTCCTCTGGTCTGATGAAACAAAAACAGAACTGTTTGTCATAATGACCATCGTTATGTTTGGAAGAAAAAGGGGGATGATTGCAAGCTGAAGAACACCATCCCAACCGTGAAGCACGGTGGTGGCAGCATCATGTTGTGGGGGTTCAGGAGGGACTGGTGCACTTCACAAAATAGATGGCATCATGAGGGAAGGAAAATGATGTGGATATATTGAAGCAACATCTCAAGACATCAGTCAGAAATTTAAAGCTTGGTTGCAAATGGGTCTTCCAAATGGACAATGTCCCCAAGCATACTTCCAAAGTTGTGGCAAAATGGCTTAAGGACAACGAAGTCGAGGTATTGGAGTGGCCATCACAAAGCCCTGACTTCAATCCTATAGAAAATCTGTGGGCAGAACTGAAAAAGCATGTGTGAGCAAGGAGGCCTACAAACCTGACTCAGTTACACCAGCGCTGTCAGGAGGAATGGACTTGTGGAAGGCGACCTGAAACGTTTGACCCAAGTTAAACAATTTAAAGGCAATGCTACCAAATACTAATTGAGTGTATGTAAACTTCTGACCCACTGGGAATGTGATGAAAGAAATAAAAGCGGAATTAAATCACTCTACTATTATTCTGACATTTCACATTCTTAAAATTAAGTGGTGATCCTAACTGACCTAAAACAGGGAAATTTTACTAGGATTAAATGTCAGGAATTGTGTGAAACTGAGTTTTAAATGTATTTTGCTGAGGTGTATGTAAACTTTCGACTTCAACTGTATATGGTTGACTATTTTCCACTGTGAATCATGTAGATGCTGCCCCCTGTACGCACCACTCTCCTGTCAGCTGTGCCTGTGATTCCACGGCCCCCCATGGCCCCTGTGCAGATGCGCCTAGCCCCAGGGCAGGTTCTAACACCCATGCCCCCCATGATGCATGCTCCCCGCATCAACGTGGTGCCCATGCCCCAACCACCTCACATGATGGCCCCCAGACCACCACCCATGGTGGTCCCAACTGGTAAGACAACCATTGCCACACTATTCCCACAGTGTTAAATACTTTGAAATCCAATGGATGACTTCAGAAAAATGCATTGCTACAAATTACTTTCATGATTATTTACTATTTTAATTCAGGTTGTCTTTTTAAGCATATTATTTGACTCATTTTATTCTTCCCTGTCCAGCATTTGTCCCTGCCCCTCCAGTCCCGCAGCCCCCCCGCCCCCGCCCTGACCCGCAGCCACCTTCCCAGCCACCTCCACCCCATAATGATGAGCCTGCCAGCAAGAAGATGAAGACAGAGGACAACCTCATGCCAGAGGAGGAGTTCCTCCGTAGATACAAGGTTTGTTGGCCAATTAGATGTCAAGGACTACTGGCAAAATGCAGTAGTGTGAATGATCCACAGCTGGATTTAGATATGCCCTGTCATTCATCCTATGCTTGCTGTTAGTAGTTCTGTATATTGGCATGTAAGGCTTCCTGTACAAATATAGTTATTCTACTGTATATATTTTTTTTGTAGGGTTCAGTGTCCGTCACAGTGCAAGTTCCCAACATGCAGGACAAGACTGAATGGAAGCTAAGTGGACAAGCGCTCAATTTCACTATCCCACTCACAGATCAGGTATGTTACTAGTTCACCCACCATTCCACACTCTTTTAGCTATACTTCATATATTCTCAGGAGTGCACCCCCAAGTCAAATTTACTGGAATATTTATAATAGTTCATCTTCCCATTCTCTCACCACAGGTGTCTGTTATTAAAGTGAAAATCCATGAAGCCACTGGAATGCCAGCCGGAAAGCAAAAGCTGCAGTATGAGGTAAGCATTGTCGTCCCTGTTTTTGAATAATTGTAAATGTAAACTGGCATGATCGAGTCATTTACATCTATTACTTCTTCCATTACAGGGAATTTTCATCAAAGATTCCAACTCGCTGGCCTACTACAACATAAACAACGGTTCAGTCATACACCTGGCACTGAAGGAGAGAGGTGGGAGAAAGAAGTGAGGTGTACATCCCCCTCAACAGGTTTCTCTCTGCCATACACACAGCCAGTTTGGGACATTTGTCTGAGCAGATCTTTCTAAACGATTTATATCCTTTGTTGGTCATAGCAATTTTAAAGAATGCTTAAGGCATAAATAAACCATAAATAAAAACTATAACTTGCTACAGTTTCTTATGTTAAGCGTTGATTATTTTCTAAAGGTTAATTGTATTGTTTAAGGGGATAGTTGTTCATGTTGCTGTTTTGGTCAGTGTATTTGTTACCCATGTCCAGAGCTTACAGCCCATGTCAATCATCAAATAAAGTAATAAAATGCCACCATTGTCATTTTAGTTTGTTCAGTATGTTGAATGGAATGGGGCATATTGTCATGCTGTGCAAGTGGGGTATTAAGTCAAAATATTAAAAGTCAGCAGAAGTTCAAAAGTGAGGCAGCTGATGTGGCAATAGATGTAAGTTTAAGCTGTTGGGGGAATTGTTTTAAGATGGTCATACTATGGATCGTTTAGCTATTTGCTATTTGCATTTTAGGACCTCTTTAGGTGTGTGTAATGTATATATGATTTGATAAAATATCGAATTTGGCCTTTATTACTATAGCCCAGAGAAAGGCATTGAACAACACCATAAATGACAAAAAAAAGACAGTCAAAAAATAACACGTTTTTGAAGTGTCAGTACTATATCTAGGAGATAAGAAAGCTCAGGAAATAATTTTAGCATATTTTATTTTACACATATGTAACCCCATTTTTGGGGTAGGCGCACAACTACCTTGATAAAAAAAAAATAATAATAATGTTACCGCTTACCTTCAGACGAGTCCCGTGACAGGGGAGCCCTTATCATAGTGGTCATAATAGTTTAGGTCAAACCGTTCTAACAATACAGACGTTTTCGCGAGAAGGCAGATTTTCGGGACGCGTCAATCGACTAATGGATTTCTCAAACGAAGCAGGGAGGAGGGACCTACCTTTTGCAACTGTTTTGGACTAATAACACCCTGAACACAGACTAAATGAGACAGCCGAACTTCCCCCCCAGGCGAGGAAACGGAATCCATGGACCAGGAAGGAAGGAATGACACTAAAACGTTGTTTAGCTTGCTTTACCGACATAACAAACACAAATGTCACATTTGTGGTGAATTGTGCTCGTTAGATTAACATGTAGTCGATGGAAGTTATTTAAACGTAGCATGCGTATTTATGCGTTAACTTACTAGCGAACGAATACATCATTGACACATCACAAGCTAGCTAGGCTAACGCGTTAGTCAGCTTTGAAAGGCTGGAAAGTCAACATCATACGGGGGATTTTGCGGTATTTACTAATTTGGCTCGCTCAGAGATCATGTTAAGTATTTGTTTGTGTTAATAACCAGATAAAGTAACTAGCTAGTTAACGGTAGTAGCTAGTTACAGTAGCTAACTAACTTTTTTTTTTAAGTCGATTAGTCCTGACAGGCTGTTTGCTAGCGGCTAACATTAGCTAACTAACGCTAGCCTAGCTACGTGTTCCATGCCATGGCAATGGTTTTGTTTGTTTGGAAACTTTCGTCTGGTTTCATACTGTTGGTTGTGACCGTGCCAACGAAATAACGTTCGCTTTGGTTATTTTTGAGCTATCATGGCTAAAATAGAGAATGGTCGCAAGTCGGCCGACTCTAGAAGTATCAGGACAATTAGCAGCAGTCATATGGACGACGAGAGCTCCCTTGGCTCAGACTCCGAGATCAACGGCTTCACCAACGACAGGCATACGGATAAATATGGATTTATTGGAGGGGCGCAACAGTATTCAGAAGAATCGTAAGTAACCTTGGTGTTCTGCTCGCGTGTCCCCATTTGTAAGCTTGTACACTCCTATAGTTGGTTGGCTAACTCTCACAACTTTGGTGGGGAATATGTGAAATGTTTACCAAATGCCAGTTCTTTCAGATGTACATGAACTGAACTACATCAAATGTGTGTTTTTAAAGGTTTGTCTCGTCTCAAACCCCACCCATGAAAAATACATGGCACTAGTATCAACCTCCCGATCATGTCACCTAGTTGATATAAAAATGGGCTATTTGAGGTGGACTTGACAGAAACTCACTGTTCTAAAATGTGTTTTATTTCACTAGCTAGCTATGTCATTTAAATACAATACTATTTTAAGACCTGAACAAATTTGCTAACATCATAACGTCTCTGTAAACAGAGCCCTCCCTGACAACCACTTCTCTGCTCTAAAGGTCAGGGGAGGCCCCTGATTGTTTATATGTCCAATGTTTGGTCTTGTATAAGATAAGAACAGAATGCTCTGGAGGCAAACCGAGAATAACCTAAGTGGTGTGAAGGGCGACGCTGGCCGGCTTCATCATTTTAATCTCCTTTCCTGTTCATCCCATCTCTTTTGTTGTGTCTCTTTGAATGACAATGCCTTATGGACACTGATGGCATATAACTGCTGGTAGCATGGAGACGCAAACGCTCCCCTTTGTGATTGGAGGGACACCAGGTTTTGTTTTCTTGAGCACATGTACTTCCTTCTACACTTGGTTCAGCACATCTTTTTTTATGACTTTGATTCCGCTCTTTTCCTAATGTTAATAGTTTTCTTAAGATGCATAGAGTTGGAGCACAACTGGATTCAGTCATTGGATTACTGCTACCTTCACCTTCCAAACAACTTCATATCTAAACAATATTACGTATTTCATTATCTGCGGCATGAGCACTTTTCCCATTTCCTCTCTGGTTTTGCCAGAGCAGAGGTAACAAATGAGTTTCTCTGATTGTGAGAAGGCTCTGTTCTTGTGCTCATGCCCCTTGGCCCTGCTAAGTAGCACACTGTGAGTGGAGGAATGAGTGAAAGTCGTGCCAAGCTTAGTTAGTTGCTTGGGAGCTTCCTGTTTTCTGTGAGGTTGACTGGCCTTGTGCCACAGCTCTGGTGCCCTGTTGTTGGAGTGCCTATTCTGGCGCAGTGTTGTATAGGAAGTGGAAGACAAAAGGGTTTTATTTTCATTTGTGTAGGGTGGTAGGCAAACTTGCAAAGGAAGATACACATATTTATAGCCCTTTGCACACTTTTGGGTATTGGAGTGAACAGAATTACAGCAGACTTCTAGGAGAGAGGATTGTCCAAATTTAAAGGCCTCTCTTTGAAGACTTCTAACATCTCATGATTACAAGGTTGTGCTCATGATTACATACTAGTTGAGCGCCATCAGGCTAACCTATAAGAAAACGTTAGGCCTATATTTTGTCATGCATTGTGAGTGTTCTATTCTCAGTTCCGTTTATTGGCTAGAGCCAAACTTACCACATTATAGCATTACCTCATCTCTTGACTGGTTCTGCACCAGGCCCGCCTTGCTTAAGTACGTAGAGGGAAAATCGAATGCCTCTGATAGCATACCTGTTTTTCCCTTTCCCCCTGCTTGAATCTCTTATCTTTAATGCTTCAAAACCTGTACATTTGCATTATAGTTCTTCTAGACACAGTTTATATACAACTAGCTGTAATACACACTCACATTTCTGAGAAATTATATTATTTTTTTAAGATATAGTTTTGGAAATTCTAATATTTTCCTTCTGGTTCTTCTCTCTCCCCCAGGGCTCAGGACGTCCCTCCAGAGGTTTTGAGACAGCGAGAGGTCAAGTGGCTGGACATGCTCAGCAACTGGGACAAATGGATGGTCAAGAGACACAAAAAGGTCAGAGACCTGCTGAGAGTTGGAATTCATAGGTCTGACTTCATTTGTTGCCATGTCTAGACTGTTGTGACACTGTCTCTCACCATCTGGTCTTAATTATTCCTCAAACGATCCTAAATAAGTTTGTTCACAGTATGTGGCAACTCCTTATTATGTTATTAGCCAACCGGGGCCTAGTTAGTGCTTTCATCTTGTTGGCACTCTGCCCTGTATGTGTAAACCCAACTGTTACTTCATCCTCTATCCAGGGCAGGCATGTTGGGGGTTTGGGTTGTATTGGATGACAACAACATTTTGCGGTGCCTAATAATTCAAAGACAAGCCAGTGATTAACCTGTATGTCACTCAGACATTGACTTGTTTGTTCCTCTGTAAACTTAAAATGTTTGGAAGAAGCTGACCTTTTGATGATAGTTTTCTTCATGGCAGTTGTGCTTGTCTTTGGCCTTTGGCCAGTTTTTCATCTCTAGTTGCCTAGCCGGATCTACCCGTGTGTCTAGCGTTAGCTATTCAACTACAGCCTCATCTAATTTTCCATGAGTCAGCAGCAGGGAGTGACACAACCCGTCCCTTTGTCTCCGGTTAGTGCTTTCCCAGGATCCTTAGGGGGTCCTTAACATAAACACTAACCTTAGCTAAACATTTTACTTTAATATAGTATGGATGTCCCAAGGAACCCAGATAGCAAGGATCCTTCATCTCCCTCACCGACTCCATGTTGGGCTAAGTAACAGAGCAAGACTCTGGGTGTGGTTGTACTAACATCACGTCCGTGTTACAAAGATGGTGGTGAGATTTCGGGTTTGACAGCGACTAGCTTGTTCTCACTGCAATCTCAAGTATGGGCATGGTTAAGGGCATTACCACATGAAACGTACTGAAGCACACACTTAAATATACACACACTTATTCAGTAGGCATTTTTTGCCTCTGACTGCTGTGCTGGTTAATTGAGGTCAGTCAGTGAAGGTCATAGTGTCTGTTTCCCCTTCTCTACTTTGTTGTTCCATGACATCCTCATGGATGTTCACACTCTTCTGGGGGGAGGAGGAGGAGGGGCCTATGATCTCAGTAAAAATAAATGGACTGAGTAGTACTGTGAATAAGCCATTATTCCACTGAACCTGTACAATATTGTCTTGGATCATCTATTTCCAAAGGCCTGTTCTGTTTTCCCTGAATACGAGGTCCACCCTGTTCAGTCAACAATACTGGCCTACAGTATAAATGTGTAGTATAACAACTCTATTGCAATGCAGCTTTATCTTCACTGGCACATTCCTTGGTTGGTGATGAATACATTTCTGTCTCTGTTTAACAGGTGAGACTGCGGTGTCAGAAAGGGATTCCTCCCTCACTGCGAGGCCGTGCTTGGCTTTACCTGTCAGGGGGAAAAGTGAAGAGGGAACAGAACCGAGGGAAGTTCGAGGTTGGTTATGTTCTCTCTTGCTCTGTGTGTTTTTTACTGTGTGGGAGTGTGGTTGACTCCCTGGTGTTGTTTCAGGAGCTGGACAGTCAGGCTGGAGACCCGAAGGAGCTGGATGTGATTGAGAAAGACCTGCACAGACAGTTCCCCTTCCATGAGATGTTTGTGTCACGGGGGGGCCACGGGTTAGTTGTCTCAAACAATGGAATAATTGACCCTCACTCAGTGACTGATGTTTGACTTTTAGTCTTGTTTGACCTTTGTCCTTGTGTGTTCATTGCCTTGTTCATGGGTTTGTATGTTTGTTTACCCACACAGGCAACAGGACCTGTTCCGTGTTCTGAAGGCCTACACACTGTACAGGCCAGAGGAGGGCTACTGTCAAGCCCAGGCCCCCATTGCTGCTGTGCTGCTCATGCACATGCCTGCTGAGGTGAACCCTGTGCCTCTGGGCTCATGTTTGAACTATGGTTCTCTCAAAATGACTGCCTGACCTGTGGTGTAGCTCAGTGAATAGTGCTTTGAACTAGCTTCCAATTTACAATGGAATTGTTTGTATGCTACACCTGTGGCTTGCCTGCTAGTGTGTGCTTTAGTTTTGGTTCCTTCTGTAAGGGAAGGTTCCGTTCACAATTTCCTCACACCACCATCTCTACGTTTTCCCACAGGATGCGTTCTGGGGACTGGTCCAAATTTGTGAGAAGTACCTTCCTGGATACTACAGTGCTGGGCTGGTAAGACATGTGCCCTTCACAAATGCTCTACAGGAAAAGGCACATAGAGTTAACCAGACCACACAAGATGTTTTGTTATCCTGTCCGTATGAGACTACATGCTCATCTGTCCCTGCAGGAGGCCATTCAGTTAGATGGAGAAATCCTGTATGCCTTGACTCGGCGCGTCTCTCCTTTAGTCTACCGCCACCTGGAGAAACACAAGATGGAGCCCATCCTCTACATGACAGAGTGGTTCATGTGTGCCTTCTCCCGCACCCTGCCCTGGGCCTCTGTGCTCCGCGTCTGGGACATGTTCCTCTGTGACGGTTTGTTGCAGAAACTTCAACACAAACATCTCTTGCAGTCTACTTGCAGTCTACACATTTCTGTGCTGAATGAAATATTACCACTACCCTTTTAAAGCCATGTCAGTCTTTATTTCCCAAACACAATTCAACATAATCATAATCGCTTTTTGGTCTTTTAATCATTTTAAGCATCTTAACACGTTTAACACCTTTATAGAAAACTTTTAACATGGACCAGGCCCTGTTGTTACCTCATATCCCAGCCATAATGCCTTGCATTTCACCTGGGAAGAGAACACTTCAATTGGCTCAACTTACCCCATGGCCATTGGCTGAACCTACCCCAAGGCTAACATTTTGACTATATTACCCAAAACAGCTACAAGGATTCACTTTCATCCAAGGTTTAGGACCTCCTATGGAAGCTTATAGAGAGCCCAACTGATGTATAGCAAGGTCTTAAAATAATCTACTTTGGTTTAGATACATTTGATTTGGTGAAAAAACAGTTTTTTGGACCTAACTTGTCTACCACTTTTTCCATGTGGTTTCTTCCTTTAGACGCCATAAAATTATGACCTCTCCCTAAATATTTGGTCAAGTTATACATTTTGTGAATGGTTCCCCAGAAACAAGGGTGGCTCAACTTATCCCACTCTTCCTATTTGTTGATCACCCAAATTAGATAATCAATAAAGTTCCTGTGATGCTTGTAATTGTGGATTCTAACATCTGCGATCATCCCTCATGTCCAGTTAGTGACCGTGTGACCTCTGACCCCTCCCCCAGGTGTGAAGATCATCTTCCGGGTGGGCCTGGTGCTGCTGAAATGCATGCTGGGTACCCGTGAGAAGCTGAAGGCGTGTCAGGGCCAATATGAGACCATGGAGCTGCTGAGGGCCATAGAGCCACGCTACATGCAGGAGGGCTTCCTAGTCAGGGAGGTAAGGACTTCACTAGCAGGGAATCAATGACTGTAGAGAGACACAGGACTTACCCAATAATAAACACAGTTAGAGATGCATGACCGCAGGATAAGTATGGTCTTTGAGCAGACTGGGGTAGTAGAAAGGACCAAGAAAAGGTCACACCCCTATTTCACCCAGATTGAGAATAGTCATCTGTGTTTGTCTGTAGAGGACAATGGCTGTTCAGAAGTCTATAGTACTGTGGAAATGTAGAGTTCAGGGTGGAAGTTCAAGTGATGCAGAGAGAGACACATTGACCACAGTTCTGACTAGTCTGTGTCTAGTCCCTTTCCCTGGCTTCGTGTGAGTGTCTCTTCAGTTTGACAATGGCTTCTCTGACCATTCTCACTGTGAGAAGCTCCTTCAGCCTCAGGCAGTTTGACATTTACTAACAAGGTTAAGATTAGGACTGGAATGAATCCCCACTGAAAAGCCTTCTCTCCTCTTGGCCATTAGCCCTGGTCTTTTTGCATGACATTTCCTACAAGGCAGACTAAAACTATTTTCTATTTAGTAACACTATGTGCCTGTAATGTCAACCACCAGCAGTAACCTCTCTTCTCCTCCCTCAGGTTCTGGAGGTGCCTGTGTCAGAGCGGGACGTTGAAAGGGAGCACCATGTTCAGCTGAAGCGCTGGAGGAAGAACCGTGGTGAGCTTCACTGCAAGTCCCCTCCCAGAATGCACGGTGCTAGGGCTATTATGGCCTCGGAGCCTCCCAGTCGCCAGGACCTGCGTCAGAACCCCACCATCATTGTAGAGTCGCCCCTGCCTCCCCCTCAGCCTACACCTCAGCTGAAGAAGGGAGAGAAGAGCAAGGAGGAGAAGAGCAAGAAGAAAGGAAGTATGAAGAAAGCCCCTACTGTCATGGAGATCCCCAACCCTTATCCTTTAGCCGGTGACCCCCAGAGAGATCCCCAGCTTCCACTGAGAGATCCCCAGCTTCCACTGAGAGATCCCCAGCTTCCACTGAGAGATCCCCAGCTTCCACTGAGAGATCCCCAGCTTCCACTGAGAGATCCTATGCCTACTCTCAGAAACTCAACAGTACAGCAGCCCCTCGTCAATGACACACCCCTCCCAAACACACCTGAAGACTCTCCACCGCCACACCAACCAACGCTTAACGACCAGTCTCTTCTAACAGTGTCGCCCCTCCAGAAGTCCACACAGAGCCTGAGTAGCATAGAGGCAGATCAGGACACATACCTGTAGCTTTTGCTTTGGGCAGAGGGTGGAACAGCATGTCTGAAACTGGGCATGATGGGTACAAGGTGGAGGAGTGAATAGTAAAAGAGGAACTGGAACAATCCCTGTGTTATCCTGGACATGACTCACTTCCACAATGAGTCTAAATCTGATGTCACCCAGACACAAAAAGCCTTGCTCTGCCCCAGGCCAGGCATATGTGCCCCCTGACCTCTTGTGGGAGATTCCAGAATGGCTCTACGGAGGATGTTCCAGTTGTCATTGGGACGATCTCAATGGCATACTACTTGCGTCCTCTCTCCTCGTCTCCTTCTCAAAAGCCATTTCATGAGAAAGCCAGAGGACTCTCCCCTCTGACTTTCTCCTCCAGTGGGTTTTGAGAAGAGATGAGGAGCGAGGACACAAGGATTATGACATTGAGATCTTCCCATTCACTCGCTCACTTTAGGCCCTCTGCATGCCAACCAAGCCCCCTGTCTGTTTACCAGGCACTAGCACAGCTCCTTCATCAACCTGCAACTGGGTGTATCATGGCCAATGGCACTGCTGCCCAACCATGTGCCACAATTGTATATTTTTCTATAGATTTATTTTCTTCCCTGCTTGCTTTTAAGACACCGTGTTGCCTAGACCACACAGTCAGCAGCATTCACTAATGCGTCACTTCTAAGTGTTCTACTACTTTAATCCATATGTTACCTCTTCATTATTCTTTACTCTGACTATTAGTGATGTGAAAGGGAGACATGTTACTCATTTACTGGTAGTGTAGTTATTGTATACATGATGCATTCCTTTTTAAACATGTCAAAGACCACCCAATAGTGTACCAGGTTCTAGGGTTTTACTCAACCTGCCTTTGTTTGGGCAAAATGCATGTTTTTTTAAACATTTTTTATATTAATTCAAATCTCCAAGTCACCTGTGGTGTGTAAGAAATAGGAATGCTTAAGAAAGAGAGAGAAATATTGTTTATAGTCCCAGTTAGCCTTGGTGATAAGCAAAGAGCGCTTCCATTCTTCACCACCAGAGAGCAGCCTTGGTATGTGCTTCCATCTGTTACATTCCCCGTCCTAAATAGGAACGCACAAATCTTGTCTCAAATTTACAATACGAGGACATACACTCCCTATCAATTCCGTACTTTCCATACTTTCAAAGGAACTTCGTTGTCACGTTTCACTGGAAAGTAAAACATGCTGTGTGCCTCGTACGTGTGCATAAATTCTCCGGACCAGCATGACTTGTGACTGTTTATTCTCCTAGTCAGGTGGTAATGGGCCTGATGTCCTGAGACCAGACAAATCCTCACTGTGCCAGGCTGTTCCAGTCCCTATGTAGCGTTTAACTCGTGTAAGATAAGTGAAAGGGAGAGAGGACTGGACATTCCTCACAATATGACACATTCCTACCCTTGGGTTCCTTAAAAGCCAATTAGTCTTGTGGCTAACATGCATAGTCTTCTCTGTATCGTGTATGTATTAATGCATGTTTCTATTTTTAACACTTCTTTGGGGGTGGGGGGGTGGGGGTGCTGTGTGTGCTATGCCAGTTAGCTGTGAAGTGTTGACCTCTGCTCCTTGCCACAGCTGTGCTAGGTGTCCTGGACTTGGCAGGCTAGTTACTGTATCTCTGTGGTATTGGAAAGACGTGAATGACCTCATTGCAACACTGAGTGACCGATCCAGAAGGCGCAAAGATGTGATTAGAATCATCAGTGATCCACTTCCTTTTACTAGATACTTAGTTGTCTCAATGCAATCGTTGCAGACGGGCAAAGAGGGTTTCTGTACATGGTGATTGAGACCTTACTTTTGGGACATTTTTGGAATCTTCATGTTTTGGGATAACATGGGAGCCTTTCCATTTTTAAATCAGTGTAATTAATTTGGGAACGTCGCGAGGCCTGTTATGATCCTGCCTTTTCTTTGGGGAAGAAACAAACAAATTGGACAGTGACCATAACCTTTTTGATGAATTCAGTTTAGAGGGAGCTTAAGGTTTGCAATCGAAGGTGTCAAGTTTAAATATTCTGTTTACAGCACGATGGGAAATGATTCATTAGGGATTAAGATGTGCATGACTCAATGCACATCAAGTATTATTACACATCCTTCCACTGAATCCTGCAACTTTCTTATACAAGTCACCTCTAAGACCTCACTAAAAAGCAATACAAGTTGAATGGAGAGCAAATAACAAAGCCTTTCTCCACCTAAGTGCATAGTGGCCTGTATTACATACTTCCCATTCTGCAGGTATTCTAGTTGAACTTGATGCTTCAAATGTGTAGATAAGACTAATTTGTAAAAACGGCGTTATTTTGTAATGAACATTTATTTTTTCATTTGTTTCCATGCTACATATTTTATTTAACAAACAATAATCAAAATCCATCATTTGCCATATCATGGTAGACTTATCCATTTTAGCTAGACAATTTTGACACTAGTTTCACAGTTTGAAAAGCAAACACCAAAAGTCAATGCTTTCTTCCCTAGAAATATCTTCTCAGCAGAATGCTGGTTTTAATTGTTCTTCTGAAGAGACCTCTGGTATTAATGTCAACCATCAGTAAATATATCCTATGTTCTGTATTTCTCCTAGAAGGGGTTACATATTGTTGTTTTTACAAATAAAATCACTTTGATCTTCACCAACTAATGACTTTGCAAATTGGAAATTGGTTATTTAGTATAGTAGTGAATAGGTGAGTGAGCCTGATGAGGTTTGTGGGGTGAGTTTACTTTATAGCAGCAGAGGGAGCAGTAGAGCTGTAGAAGACCGTATACACAGTGTACAAAACAGAAACACATTCCTACACCCAGAACAGCCTCAATTCGTCAGGGCATGAACTCTACAAGGTGTCAAGCATTCCACAGGGATGCTGGTCCATGTTGACGCCAATGCTTCCCACAGTTGTCAGGTTGGTTGGATGTCCTTTGGGTGGTGGACCATTCTTGATACACACACAGGAAACTATTATGCCTGGTAAGAACTAGCAACGTTGCAGTTTGACACACTCAAACCGGTGCACCTACTACTATACCCCGTTCAATCTTTTGTCTTGCCCATTCCCCCTCTGAATAGCGCATACACAATCCATGTCTCAATTGTCTTGGCTTAAAAATCCTTCTTTAAACTGGTCTCCCCTTCATCTACACTGATTTAAGTGAATTTAACAAGTGACAATGAGGGATCATAGCTTTCACCTGGTCAGTCTGTCATGGAAAGAGCCGGTGTTCCTGATGTTTTGTACACATTGTAGACTTGTCTTCCAAGAACGCTCAAACACTTCAACCAATTAAGGAAACATTTGACGTATGTTTTTTACCCTAATTTCTGCAATGTGTAACCTACTCGAGGTGAGGTCATCCCAAGGTACTTCTGCCACCCTGACTAATTATACACGCGGTTTTGTTTGTCTTCATTTGATTTGATGGTCAAACATCTCTTATTCCCACCTCGAGGTGTGAGATAATTGGAGTGAATGCCTAAACTCTTCCCCTTGTTCAGCACAAATTGCTACCTCTACGCCCCCAATAAACCCATTTCTGGTCAGACAATAGGTGGACTACCTGTGTCTCCAAGCAACAACAAGTCATTTCTTCCCTTGAGGTCAGTATGAATAATTAGGTCTTTCCATTTCTATTGTTTCTTGTGTCAAATAAACAAATGCAAGTCAAGATTAAAAAATGACTAAACAATTACCAGAATTTGAATTTCTTATATTGAATTGTTTTATTTGGTACAGAGAACCAAACATTTTGAAATACTGTAAAATGCTGGATACACTTTATTGTGCGTAATTTCACAAGTTTGATAATAGCTGGTTGCATGGGGCTTTGCGAAACCATGGTAAAGAGTACAATGATTTGTTAGTCACATTCTGTATTGCCTCTTGCTCTCGTGGTCTCTAAACTGGCTAGAGGTATGTCAACAGTTAATGGTTTAGGAATCCATGCACCCACCGTTACGCACTCCCTCTCAGCAGTGGACACCTGCCCTTCTTTCAGTGCCACCGTCCCATTTACATCTCAAAGGGGGACATCAAGAAGGCCTTTTTTGTGCTCTTCTCCACTCTCCAGAAATGATCTGATTTATCTGTTCAACGGAAATATGTGCCTTTAGAAAGCCATCCCTCCCTTCTTGTCCTCTGCTAATAGAGATAGGGAGAAGGAGCAGTAAAAGAGAGACTTGTGGTCCTGATCCTTCGACCTAACGGACCCCTGTCACAGTGGTTGATTCATGCGATGTGGGTTACTTAGAACTCAATGCTCCCGTGGCTCTTTGTGTTAAGGAATAGGGGGCACGGCAAAGTGCAAAGCAAAAGCCGCCTGTATTTCTGAGGTATCCGATTCCCATGTTTGATGGCACATGACAGGTTGGCTCAGGTCAAATTAAAAGGCAGAGGTAACGAATTTGTCTACGGAGCTTTTCAAGGCACGGTGAAATAAGTGTCCTTTATCACACCTATGGAAAACATTAGGTGTTGTGCGAGGAGCCCTACTCAGGAAGGGGGTCTGGGGCAGGCCTGATAATTGAATCATCCCAGTGTTTCTCCATGTGGAGTTCTCATCAACTGTCAAAGGGAAACTCTACACTTTGACGTTTTCCCTTCCTTATGAAGATGTAGTTACCTGTAGCAACCTTGTGTAACATTGGTAATACACAATGTCTATATTTATATATGCACGGGGAAGTTGTGCAAAGCAATGCTTGTCTTTGTGTATATGCTGTGCTAACACTGCACTTACTTACAAATCCCTTCCTCCATACAAACTTTGCTTGTCTCGTGTGTCCTTGTAAATATTCCCCATGTTTTGGCTCGTGTATTCCTAACCATTCCAAACAGGCTGCCGTTTATTCATGTTATCATTATGTCTGTTAATGTTTTCAGTGTTGAGTTTAGCCTGCGGGCCCCAGTACGCCACCATACAGCCTCCTTATATAGAGGCTTTTGAAAACATGTGGGACTGTAATTTTGCCAGCTGTTCTACATTTTTCCATGTTAATATTATCCTCATATGGGGTCTAAGTATACACTTAATTCCAAGGTGGTAAATGTAACTTATGATAACAAGCAAGAATGCCCAAGGGCACGTTTTAAAGGGAACTGAAATACTTAATGTCATCATGGTCTTTACTCCAGTTACCCCCAGTTGACATACGCCCTGCGGCTAAAAACAAATAAAATACAGCGATTGAATAGTCCGAGGACTAAATTCAGCCTGCCAATCAGTAGACTCTTATCTGATGAACAATAGAGACGGTGTTCATCTTGTAAGCTACAATAAAGTGTGGGTGAATGGTGGAAAGACAAGTGAAGCGTAGTAAGTGTCTGCTAATCACCTTGGTGCTAAGCCCACGGAACACTGAGCAGAAAGAGATGATGGGTGTGTGCGGGGGCTGAATGATACACACCTGTGTGCCCTGCAAAGGCTGTCACAGTGTTGAGGCTTTTCATTTCCTCTTACACAGCTCCCCTCCACTACGACCCCTCTAATCCATCTCCTCCTCCAGCTCAGCAGTGCCAGAGGCAGGCTCAATTAGGGCTGCAGTTTTGTCAAGAAAATGAACCATGAGGCGTACACCCACATTCTCACCCTGAAACTCATGAACCTTGGTCCAAGTTAGGTTAGTGTCTCCCTTGCTTGTCTTAATCATGTACTAGATGTTAAACTAATCCCGAATGACCTGACTCTGGGCATGTTCTTCCTCATATAATGCTTGTAAAAGTAATAATGGGAGATTCAGTGGAATTCACATGTTAGTCTCAGTCTCCTCATCACCCCTCCATCTGATATACTTTATCCTTTTTGCTGCAGCTCTCTTCCCCTCTGATTGCTGAATCATTAAATATTGTTTACCTGACGGTTATATCATGTACTCCTCCTTCACAAAGCTCGTGATCCTTGTGACCTAAATCATTATTGCCCTATTTCTAAACGCTCTAGCTAAAATATTAGAATCCTTGATTAATTCTCAGCTAAGACCTTATCTTTGAAATCTATTCTAAATTTACATCAGTCGGGTTTTAGATCAAGTCATAGTACTATCTCTGCTGCATCCATAGTTATAAATGTGGCTAATTGTTTGGACAAAAGGCAACATTGTGCTGCCCTCTTCATTGACCTGTCAAAGGCTTTCGATACTGTTGATCACTCACTGCTAATTCAGAGGCTTTCCAAATTGGCCTAGGTAGACCAGGCTGCATGTAACTGGCAAAAAAATTACTTGACCGATAGAACTCAACATGGATCTACTGATGGTGTTAAATCAGGTTTCCTGGATATTACGAAAGGTATCCCGCAGGGGTCGATTCTGGGTCCTGTACTTTTTACTGCTACATTAACAATATCAACTTGTCTGTAAAAAAAAACCTGTAACCTACACTTGTATGCCGATGATACTGTTGTGTATGCTATTTCCCCCACGGTTGACCAGGCTTTAACTGAACTACAGGCTGCCTTTATTGTATTACAGAAGCTTTATTGACCTGAAATTAGTATTGAATGCAGGTAAATTGAAGTAAGTATATGTTGTTCTCTAGAGCGCATATAAACAACTCTGATTTATATGTAGTTGGGATGGTGTCCATATTGATCGTGTCCCTGCTTGCAAATATCTGGGCATCTGGATAGATAAAAAGCTGTCTTTTAAAAAGCATATTTATGATTTAAGAAGCTATGAATAAAAATGGCCTTCTTCCATAGAAATAGGTCCTGCCTCTCGCTAAATAGTAGAAAGCAGATTATTTAGTCGGTCCTAGACTATGGTGTTGTCATTTATATGAACGCAACTGCCATTACTGATGAATGTGTTTGTTTTTATGACCATGCTTTTCTTCTGCTTGCATTTAGTATTTATATGAATGTGTGTGTTTTCTGTCATTTATGTTATTCAGGGCTCATCTGTAAAATAGACCTTGGTCTCAGTATGACTCCCTGATAAAATAAAGGTTAAATAAATACATTAAATAAAACAATCTTAAGAGATTTAAACATGGCAAAGGGTTTCTGAACTCTGCTGCTTTTGTGGCACTGATTGTCAGTAATTAAAAGGACCAAGCAGGTAGAGAGTTAGCTGTTAAATGGATTTCCGCTGGGGGTGTTTGTTTAGATGTGCTTATGGTGGTTCCTGGTCAGTGGGTGATGAGTAACAGACACAGATGGTGGGCATAAGCAGCCTGGCCTGGCCCGGGAACTTATTAACCTCCCATGTCTAATTCAGCCCTATGCAGCCCACTCCCACTGAGCCCCCAGAGGACTGCAAGCCTGGCCTGCCTTGCCTGCTTCTGTAACTCTACCCTCTGTGGTAGGACTCCATTGTTGATGGAGGGGGGCCACTGGCTTATCTAGTCCCACAGAGGGTGGAGTGGGACAAACAGGCTCAGGGGCTCCCAGAGAGAGGGCATGGAGGGGGTGGGACGGGGGAGACCTGCTTTGCTTGTCTGTTTGAGCAGCCTTTTTCAAGCAAACTATCTTGTTTTAAGATGGCATTACGTTTCTGTTCTAGCATGTTGTTGTGATGCTACTGCATCTCCGATTTTTGATTAAAATCAAATCAATCACAATTTTTTTTGTCACATGCTTCGTAAACAACAGGTGTAAATGAACAGTGTGTTGCTGATTTATGGGCCCTTCCCAACAATGCAGAGAAACATAGTAGAAAGATAACACTAGGAATAAATGCAAGCGTTAAGTAAGCGATATCTTGATTATATACACGGGGTACCAATACAGAGTCGATGTTCAGGAGTACGAGGTAAATATAGTGACTTCGGAAAATATTCATACCCCTTGACTTAAACATTTTTATTTAAATTTTTAAAAATCTCACATTTTTATTGAAAATGAAATACAGAAACATCTAATTTGCATAAGTATTCACACCCCTGAGTCAATACGTGTTTGAATCAGCTTTGGCAGTCATTACATATGTGCATCTTTCTGGGTAAGTCTCTAAGAGCCTTGCACACCTGGATTGTACAATATTTGCGCATTATTAAATTCTTCAAGCTCTGTCAAGTTGGTGGTTGTTCATTGCTAGACAGCCATTTTCAAGTCTTGCCACTCAGGAACATTCAATGTCGTCTTGATAAGCAACTCCAGTGTATATTTGGCCTTGTGCTTTAGGTTATTGTCCTACTGAAAGGTGAATTTGTCTCCCTGTGTATGTTGGAAAGCAGACTGAACCAGATTTCACCCTAGGATTTTGTCTGTACTTAGCTCTAGTCCATTTCTTTTTATCCTAAAAAAAACTCCCTAGTCCTTGCTGATGACAAGCATACACATAACATGATGCAGCCACCACCATGCTTGCAAATATGAAGAGTGGTACTCAGTGATGTGTTGGATTTGCCCCAAAAATAACACTTTGTATTCAGGAAGCATGTTTTGCAATATTTTTTTTCTGTACAAGCTTTTAACTCTTGTCATGTAGGTTAGTATTGTGGAGTAACTAAACTGTTGTTGGTCCATCCTCCATTTTCTCCTATTACAGCTGATTTTAAGTTCCTAAGCTGTTTACTTCCTCTCCAGCAACAAAGTTAGGAAGGACTAGGTGTATTGATACAACATCCAAAGTGGAATATTCAATGTCAGGATTTTTAAATTGTATTTTATTTTTATCTACCAATGGGTGCCCTTGTTTACGAGGCATTGGAAAACCTCCCTGGTCTTTGTGGTTGAATCTGTGTTTGAAAGTCACTGCTCGACTGAGGGACCTTACAATTATCTGCATGTGTGTGGTACAGAGATGAGGTAGTCATTAAAAAGTCATGTTTAACACATGTAGAAATGTTTCCTCCTGAACTTATTTAGGCTTGCCATGACAAAGGGGTTGAATAGTTATTGGCTCAAGACATTTCATGTTTTTATCCATTTAAAAAAATCAACATAATTCCACTTTGACATTATGGGGTGTGTAGGCCAGTGATACAAAATCTAAATGTATTCCATTTTAAATTCAGGCTGTAACACAACAATAATTGGAAAAAGTGAAGGGGTGAATACTTTCTGAAGGCACTGTATGTACACTGTATGTGCAGTATCTCTCAACCAGCTTCACCTTGAATGCTTTCCAATAGTCTTGAAGGAGTTCCCACATATGCTGAGCACTTGTTGGCTGCTTTTCCTTCACTCTGCGGTCCAACTTATCCCAAACCATCTCAATTGAGTTGAGGTCTGGTGATTGTGGAGGCCAGGTCATCTGATGCAACACTCCATCACTCCTTCTTGGTCAAATAGCCCTTACACAGCCTGGAGATCTGTTGGGTCATTGTCCTGTGGAAAAACAAATGATAGTCCCACTAAGAGCAACCTAGATGGGATGAAGTATCGATGCAGAATGCTGTGGTAGCCATGCTGGTTTAGTGTGCCTTGAATTATAAATAAATCACTGAGAGAGTTACCAGCAAAGCACCCCCACACCATCACACCTTCTCATTTGGTTGGTCGAACTCCACTTAAAGAGTCATTGTCGTTTTTCTATTGGCTTGAAGCCATATGACCTCCTGAGTCTACTGTATACTTCTTGCCTCCTGTTTGTGGCTTTGTGAGGTGATTTTGTTTTGGATGATGAGTCTCCTGTCCTGTTTGTTTTCCCACTCCTTTGTGTGCCACCACAATAGGAAAACGGATGACATTGCACAAATGCCCACACAGTGATATCCACTGTGCACTGGACAGGAAGTGTGGTTCAAACGGGATTAGGTTAAAGGTCAGCCAGATGCATTATAGGGGGCCGCCAGAGGGGGAAACAGAGTGGGCAGTGGGTTAGCGTTCGAGGGCCTGTTTATTTTACAAACAGTGGGAGCAGATTAGTATGGAGCCGGGCTCCCCCAACCATATGGGTAGGATGTCCTCTGTTGGAAGGCACTCAACAAACCATTGTGCTCTCTGAGCAGAGATGGGACCACACACTGACACTATTTTAGTCACTACTAATGATCTGAGACAAGACAGTAGGCTATGATATTGTGGCCAACATTTATTTTCTTTAAAAAAATAATGATATTTTCAACTTGATTCCACTACCACTACAAAGCAAGGATACAGTAATGTATGAAAAACAATCCTCCCCCCAACACATTTGGGTCAGCAATATTCTGGGTGCATGCAGGCTCTGTCCAGAGCGTGGTTAGGAGCTAAAAACAGGAAGTGTATTGCAATCACCACCCCTGAATTGGCTGGCTGTAGTAGGATGCCTCAGAAACGGTGCTTCCAAACAGCCAGATGACTCTGTTCAACTGTGCCAGAACATAATATTGCTGCTGTGCTGACAGCACTGCTGCAATAATGCTCTGAGATGAGTCCATGTTTGGATTGGCGTAATCTAGTAGCACCATTATCAAATACTCTCCATGACGTCTTCAGTCACAGACGGCACATTGCTGGTATTGTTCAGACAGTTCAGACAGAACTTGGTGCCTGGATGTGTGGGGTAGTATAGGCTTAGGGGTGCTGGGAAAAGCAGACCTTGGGATAGGCTGTAGTGTAGCCGACACGGTGAGGAGATGTGGACTAATGGAGCTGGAGTCTCCGGGGCACTCTCTGGCTTCTCTTAAATCAGACAGCTGAGAGGCCTGTATTAAAACAGGGGTACAGTACACGCACACACCCCCACCTCCATCCCACCGTGGTCTACTCTGGTCTCAGCACTCCGTCAGCCTGCCGTTATGACGACCAGATGAGGGGAAACCTGAGCATTAGAGGGTGCTCTCTCCGCAGAACGGAACAATAAAAATAACAGCAGTTTTGATGTTCAGCAGTTTTGACGTTCAACAGTGTTGATGGGGCCCCACTCTTTAAAAAATCAGTCCAGGAGTGAACAGAAAGCTGGTTTGTTTCCCATGCAAAGAGATTGAGTTTAGTTTGAGTGTTATTTACAGTAAACCAAGGTGCTATCAGCTGTACAGTTTTGTTGTGGAGTAGCATTGACAAAGGCCTTACGTCTCCACACTGGACTATGATTGAGGATGATCAGGTCTGAGCACAGGGACTTGTTAACACTAGTGTTATGGAACACTGGAGGCTGAGTGAAAACTGCCACTAGGTTTTAGCCAAGCTCCCGGCCTGGGTAGGGTTCTATATTGTTGGTTTATGTTGGATTAGCGTTGGTACAGAATGTGGTTTTTGATTAAACTTTTCATGCCCTCTCACAGATTTTTGTTTACTAAGGGGGGGTTTTATACTAAGACTTCTCTGAATGGGTTCAGTTCATCACCCCAATGGTGGTGGTTAGGTTACTGCAGTACTACATGTCCAGAGATGGATAGCTGAAGTACTATGGTTAGGTTACTGCAGTACTACATGTCCAGAGATGGATAGCTGAAGTACTATGGTTAGGTTACTGCAGTACTACATGTCCAGAGATGGATAGCTGAAGTACTATGGTTAGGTTACTGCAGTACTACATCTCCAGAGATGGATAGCTGAAGTACTATGGTTAGGTTACTGCAGTACTACATGTCCAGAGATGGATAGCTGAAGTACTATGGTTAGGTTACTGCAGTACTACATGTCCAGAGATGGATAGCTGAGGTACTATGGTTAGGTTACTGCAGTACTACATGTCCAGATAGCTGAAGTACTATGGTTAGGTTTAAGGTGTACCTAACTGTACACATAAAGGGGCAATCTGCAGTTGCTACATCCATTTGATTTTTTACCCCTTTTTCGTGGTATCCAATTGTTTTAGTAGCTACTATCTTGTCTCATCGCTACAACTCCCGTACGGGCTCGGGAGAGACGAAGGTTGAAAGTCATGCGTCCTCCGATACACAACCCAACCAAGCCGCACTGCTTCTTAACACAGCGCGCATCCAACCCAGAAGCCAGCCGCACCAATGTGTCGAAGGAAACACCGTGCACCTGGCAACCTTGGTTAGCGCGCACTGCGCCCGGCCCGCCACAGGAGTCGCTGGTGCGCGATGAGACAAGGACCCTCCCTAACCCGGACGACGCTAGGCCAATTGTGCGTCGCCCCATGAACCTCCCGGTTGCGGGCGGTTACGACAGAGCCTAGCGTCGAACCCAGAGTCTCTGATGGCACAGCTGGCGCCCTTAACCACTGTGCCACCCGGGAGGCCCTACATCCATTTTTTTTGACTTTTTAATTCATGATAAACACCTATTGATTCTTGATGAATATTACTAATAGCCTCATGAGCTTAGCTCAACTGTCGTACCCTATCAGAAACCAAAATATACTCTTGTTTTACTCCTTTGTAAACATTGCAAATATATGAGGATAAAGAGAGTTGCACACTCCATATATAAACCCCCTGTAATTTATTGTGTAAATCACCAACGTTTCAGCATCACTGTGCCTGAAGAAGTTTATAGTGTGTGTGCAACAACTTTATTATTTATAGCTTATAGTTTATACGCCGTTAGTCAGAACCTCTACATAAAATAATTATCTCTGGGTGTGCGCCAGCTCCTGTGTTTTTTTATTCAAGCCTCGTAAATGTAAAGAAGCACTGTACATCCTCAAATCACGGTGAAAACCTTTATCCATGGCTCTGTCCATTTGGGAGTTGTTCCATTTCTCCAGCCCCATCTCTCAGCTCTTCACCAAACCAGCGGTGAGATGCCCACCTTGTTATTGTTTCAACTGCAGATTACCCCTTTAACTGTGTTAAGCATTATTACCTTGTGCTTTTTTTCAGGGTTGACAGATAATTGTGGTAGATGTTTCATGCTAATTGTATAGTCCACAAGATCAAAAGTGTAACTGTTGTGTTTTGGGAAGAATAATAGCCAGAATATTTTTGTATTTAAAAAACAATCTAGAATAAATGTCTTCCCCTGAGGAGGGGATGATGACATAACTCTGATTGGAGTCAATGAAGTCCCAGCATTCCTGAACACATCTGGATGGAGTTTAGGGCTAGGGTTTGGTTATGTTTCTGCATATGTGTGTAATACTCAGGTATTCAGTATTAATCTCATTGAGGTCCCTTTATCACTGTGATTGCCTGGGGGTGTGCTGTCATCCGGCTCTACCGCAGGCTGTGATTTGGCTCAGGTCTCATCAGGCACAGCCATTAATAGTTGTACGAACACTGCAGATGAGAAAGTTTATCTAATCACAGAGAAACACGATCATGGACAAATGAGCCATCAGGAGTCTATACTGCCTCTTCCAATCAACATGTTTTATTTGACTTGTCCTTTTCGTTTGCTGCAATGCAGTCACAACTGCTTTGCCGCAAAAGTTTTGGGGAATTTGAACTCAACATCTGATGTGGTTTTTAGTGCATACCGATATGGCCCATTTCTAGCATGGTTTACAGTATATAGAGTACTCTATGGGTATGTTATATGAGGTGACTGGGCTGCGGGGTGGGTGGGTGTGTGAGGGGCTGGGCAAACCTGAGAAAGCAGAGTTGGGATGGCGTGCGGGCAGCGCCGGCAAAAGAGATCAGTCAGGAGGGGAGAGTGGCGGCGCTGCCAGCGATAACAGCAGGAAAGATAATAAAGGAGAAGGTGTTTCCTGTGAGCACTCCCTCAGGAACACACTGACTCCTCCAGACATTATTACGGCCTTATTGCAGCCGTGGCCATAGCCCCAGAGACGGCCACCGTCTTAAACTGGCTTACTATAGACTGGGAAGAAAATCAAACAGCCTTGGTTATCACAGGAAGGGAGGGGGTTTAAGTTGTGAGCTGCAGTCTGGACTTCTTTGAGATCTACACTTCATAAACACACATAAACACTATCCATCAACTCAGTCAGTTGAGACAATGGACTTGGCACACAATGCCTGGCCTCGCTGACTAAGATAGTGATGTTCTCCTGGATGAGGTAGTGTGTGTCAGCCGTTGTACTGATATTCCTCTACTCTCGCCCTGAGGATGGAGCCACATGTGATTCAGCTTCAGCCTCTCCAGATGTCACAGGTGCACTCAATTTTATCACACATTACCCACTGGGCACAGACGTCAACTCAACGTCTATTCCACGCTGGTTCAATGTAATTTCATTTATATTACGTGGAAACGACGTTGATTCAAGCAGTGTGTGCCCAGTGGGTAGATTCTCAATCAGGTTGCGTTTCTTTCTTTGAAATTCCATCTAATGAAGACGTCATGGCCAATGCTTTTCTTGTTTAAATAATCCTGACCAAAGACACAGTGAACAATGCCTTGTTTAGTAGTGCTGTGTTTGCAAGCTGTGGGTTCCAGTTGAAAGAGCCCAGGACCAAAGGCTGAGCCCAGCTATGCAGCTGACTCTTATTTAAAGTCACCGAAGCACTGGCTCAGTCAGAGAGAGCAAGGCCTGTAATTAAGATAACAATGAGTCTCTCTGCCTGGTGAACATATTGGCTGACTGCTGGTGACCACAGTGTTATTGATCAAATCTGTTTGAGTGGGTAGAAAGGAAGAGGAAGGGGGAACAGGAGGAAAGGCATGGCTGTTTGACTATATGAGC
This sequence comes from Oncorhynchus mykiss, assembly GCF_057628025.1. Classification (NCBI taxonomy): domain Eukaryota; kingdom Metazoa; phylum Chordata; class Actinopteri; order Salmoniformes; family Salmonidae; genus Oncorhynchus; species Oncorhynchus mykiss. Next base: position 54,568,717 of record NC_143032.1, on the reverse strand, counting down.
AGGTGACAGCTACCCCAAAGCCCTGGCCACTTTTTAGGCCCTGATGTTAATAGTATCGTCTACTGTGGTCAGAATGTGCCACCCAGGAGCACCATGCCATTACTGAGGGAGATTGTAAAAACACAGGACCTGACGTCTTTTGGCATCAGGCACAATTGGTCATTATATCCCTATCAGAACGGGCCCTGGGTGAACAGAGACAATACAGAGCCCTGACAGAGCTGGAGACTGGCTGGCCTAGCAAAGTTACACTTTATCAAGAGAGGTTCTTCCTCCTGAACACACCCAATGTTTTGACCTAGCTTAGTCGCAGTCAGAAATAACCCGGGCAATGTTCCCTTACGTTATTTTCCCTCAGCCACTTGGCCGACTCAGAGAAAGGATCACACAGACTTCCATTCATTGGAGGAAACTGTATTTATAACTATATTTAGCTGTAGTGTTTTGGATACTTGAAGGGGATTTACTAAATTGGCATCAAAGTATATTTTAATGGCTATAAATCTCACTTTTAGTTGCATCAACATGAACTTTGACCCGTTTTGGTGAAAACTCATCAGTGAGCATTTGCACCGTTCAGCAGTTAAAGACCGGGGCAGAGCCGTGCAGAAACAGTAGTTTATTAAAGAATGAATAATCCAGTGTTCGTTGTGGGGATCCAGGGGCGGCTGCTACACACGTGTGTTAGTGTGGTGTGACCAAGCCTGGACACAGATGGTGTGGTGGAGCTGATCCAGCTGGGACTCCACCCACGGCCTCTCTCTCTCCTTCCCTCCCTCCTGCTATCGCTCTGATGTAATGGGAGAGGTTGTGATGGCTGCCCCGAAGGGGCCTTCCTCACCTCCAAACAGAGTTGAAAAAGTCGGAGGTTTCGCAAAGGAGAACCATAAAACAGTCCCGGTGACTTGCACGTAGAGCTCGCCGTTTACTGCAGAGAGCAGCGCGAGACACCGACAGAGTGAAGGAAAGGGACTGAGACAGAGTAAAGGAAAGGGACTGAGACAGAGTAAAGGAAAGGGACTGAGACAGAGTAAAGGAAAGGGACTGAGACAGAGTGAAGGAAAGGGACTGAGACAGGGTAAAGGAAAGGGACTGAGACAGAGTGAAGGAAAGGGACTGAGACAGAGTAAAGGAAAGGGACTGAGACAGAGTGAAGGAAAGGGACTGAGACAGAGTGAAGGAAAGGGACTGAGACAGAGTAAAGGAAAGGGACTGAG